>NC_135501.1:189865777-190054553 GCF_052857255.1 Amblyomma americanum | reverse complement strand
GTTCACTGACAGCTTCCTAGATTTCATGCCTTGATGGTATCAAGCAGTGATCGACGCAGGCTGCATGCAAAGTGCTGACGGGCAACAGGTTATCGTGAAGAGGCATTCTTTAAATTGGTGTCTCATTTTTATAATAAAAAGTAACCCTATATGTGTGTGTGTGTGGGGGGGGGGGGGCGTGCGTGCGTGCGTGTAAGAGACATCTTTTGTCATGACATGATCCTCATGAGATCCTGTCCATATATTCCGAGTGAGTGATGCCATGTGCGAAAATGCTCGTATTGGCAAGGGGGACGTCCCGTATCATGACCATACCAATTCATGTTGAGGCCGCGTCAAACGTTTTTTATACATAATCGCACATGTACCACGGACAAAATTAGATGACGCGGCAATGACTTCAGCCTCAGCAAGCAGCTGGCATAGCGCTAGCATCGCCAAGAGGAAAAACGCTAAACAAGGTTAAGACCACCGACTTAGAGCAGCAACCTACTCAAAGTTATTTACACGCTACAATCGTTGTGAAGGAACGCACTGCATATGCAACGAAGAATGACCCACGCCCCGACTTAGCCTGGGATCACCGCCACGGTACGCATCACGAGAGAGAGATACATAGAAAGGCCTTTAAAAGGAGAGGTCGGTCAGATGAGCGTGCCTCCCGTCTGCTACTCCACACTAGGGGATACGGGAAGAGGGAAGGAAAGAAGGAGGTAGAGACTCGAGGAAAGAGGTGATTACAACATAACGCAATGCGCACGAAAAGAATGACTATTCTAAAGTGCATAAAGTGTAGTGTATAGCACACAAGCATAGGGCATGCACGGTACGCAGCATGTATAATGCACAGTAGAGGGAAAGTACACAGCATACAATGAAAAAGAGACAGCCGTCGCACGTCACAATGTGCAACCACGCAGGCGAACGTGCGATGTCGGGGGCGCCTTCAGACGCACCCCCCAATTCGAACAAAAATATAACGAAGAAATGGAAGTGCTCATAATACGGTGTTGTCAAGGGAGTCACCTTTCACAGCAGGACGTCGAGACGGCGCGCATTGTATGCATGCAGGTTGCTAATTTTGAAGAAAAAAAAAACAGGCAACTCTTCGAGGGAAGGGGGAGGTTTCGGAATCAGGCTCGGCGTCGTAAATCGTGGCCCCCTTCGGCGTCCACCGCCCCCGTCCAAAGCTCGTAACATAGACGCGAAGAGAGAGACGCAGAATTAACCGGCGCCAGCAGCTTTTTTGTTTTGCAACCGCGGCCTTTGCATGCGTATATATCTGCACTGGCCTCGGCTCTTCAAGGGCGCCGCAAGCTACGTATACAGGGCCGTGCCGCTGTATATGCACCGAAGATGAGAGAAAGGATTTGAGCGTGTGTACTGGTATGGGACAATTTTCATTTTGTGTCTGCTTGTCCCCCTTCTTTGTTTTTAAGTGCTTGCTGTTCGCCGATCAGGAGATGCGGCCCTAACTTGGAAATACCTATAGGACAAAAAAAAAAAAAAAACTAACGCATGTGATGTGCGTTCCCCAGCTGTGTCGATGTTTTATGCATTTTCCTGTTTTCTTAGCATTCAGTACCATCAGTGGCACGGTGCGAGTTAAAATAATTACAGGGGAGCCTAATTATCCACATGCGATAGCAGTGCGTTAGCATTAGGTTTTCTCTTTGCTTTTAATTTCTTCCTAGTCTTAGCCATTATCAATTTTAGACTTTTTTAGGGGTGGAGTACCCCTCATACAAAAATTTGTTTAGAAAGTCTATAGACTGTCCATAGACTTTTTTTCCATAACGTCTATAGACTCTCCATAAACAAACCCTAGAGTACAGTCTATAGGCAATACAAATCATATAGAGACTCTATAGACAATCAATAGATTTATGGCCATACACTTTTAGTATACTTATGTCTACAGGACAGTCTATAGACAGTGAATAGACAAAAATAAATATCTATAGGAAGGCAATACAGTCTATAAGAAGTCTATAGGCTTTCTATAGACCATTTTTGTAAAAGTTGTCATCAATGAGTAGTCATTCACATATGGACTCCTGTTCCTGTGCTAATAAAAGGAGCAGCAGTGTTTAAGTGGCTGCGATTATATGTCCCATTCCTACACGCATTCTGTTTTTGGTTCTATCTTAAAAGAAGTGAACTGTGTTCCTGGTCGATGCTTTCGGTTAGGGTGACGGGTCGCTCTGCACACGTGAGGCCCTCGACAACAGCGCTCGGTCGTGAACTCACGCGACAACACACCGCAAGAACAGCTCGAAGGAATTTCGTTTCCATGTCCCGTCGACACGGCGAATTCTACGTACCTGATGCCAGTAACAAGACACAGACGACGTCACATTGACGAGACAAGAAGACATTGTACACTTCTTAACTGATACACACCGTCTGCAGATGGAAATGACAGGTGGCGTCCTAAGGCAACATGAGGCAAGCATGGTACACGCACGCATTTTTCCCACGTCTTTGCAAGCGCGCAATGAAAAAAAAAAACTTCTTTTTAGTTTTTCATTCTATCCGCGTGACAGAACATCCACCGAAGGCCAAGGAGCAACGTCTTACTCCGTCTTACGTAGCCCATCCATTACGTCACGTATACCAACACGCAAGCGCAGAGACGCATTCAGAAAGTACAAGCATACTTCGTACTCGTTTCACGCTCTCATTTCAAGCTCGCATGACTGAGCGTATTGAAGCCACAAGCTCAGCGAGTAGGGAGCGAGGCGTGTGGTGTATACGGGGCAGGGAGCTGTCCCCTTGTTCCGGGGTCGACACTCTATTGCAAGAACCCTCACGGCCGCGTGGTGCCAACTCGTAGCGCGGGCGGGAAGACACGCTCATGCTAAGCTGTGAAGACAAATCGCACCTAATATGTCTCCGTCCGGCATAAGAAATGAACCCCTTGCTTCTCAATCGCCTTTCATCGGCTTCCCCTAAAGGGCACGGGAGTCTCCCCGAAACGCCTTTCCGTTTGAACTTCCCCCACCCCTTTTTCCCCATTTCCTTGTACCTCAGCGGTGACGTGCGAACTACACGATCACGGCAAAAGCTACACATCTGTCGAACATGAGGGAAAGGCTTGGATTTGCCTGTATATTCTTTGCACGCTCAAGAATAGGCAGCCGGCGTATAAAACGCACACGTGTTTATGCTGAGGAGCAAACTCTATAATCGGCTTCTATTCCTATATGAACACACATACATGCCGCAGTTACATATAGAGAGAAATCAAACATTTATAACATACCGACATAACGCACACTTGGCAAAGATAACTCCGGCTAGCTAAGCACTGATGCGTCCTTAACGTACGCAGCGTTGACCTCAAGGTTGGCTAGTGCTTCCATGCAGCTAGCCGGCTACAGGAGAGTAAGCTTAGTCAGGTATTTGTACTATGAAGGTATATACTCCCCCACCACCTTCTGTATCCCCTTACCGCAGGTATATAAAGTAGTGAAATAGTTACGCTCTGTATGTCTTATATCAGGGTGAGGAGATCATTGCGTAACGGTATATACACTTCAGTCTCTGCACTAATACCTTCGTTTAATGTGGGTGCGAGTGTATTTGTATGTTGCATATGTTAAAGAGATAAAAGCGCTTGAAGGCTCTCTGGATATAAACGCGCAAGGAGAAACTCTACAGAAGAAGTTAAGAACATTAGTGCCTTTCCAAATAAAGCTATACGGTCGTCCTATAGCCGTTAAATTTCCTCAAGAACGAATTGACATGTCCCAATGTTAAAGGTGCACTAAAGTGGAATCTGAACTCGTCTTTCATACCGCGGGAACTCTATCAACACGTTCCGGGCATTCTTATAAACTGCGAATTATTGTTGTATGTGGCCGATTTCCCTAATTAAATCGGGTTAAGCGTCCCGGCTCCCGCCTTTTTTTTTTTTTTGAACTCATCGCGGTAGGTAGGAGGAGTCAACCAACGCGTGGGCCAGTCCTGTGGCGGCTTGCCGCTCTACCATCGGCGGAGTGATACGCAAATCAAAGAGTCCACGTTGATTTTTATTTCCCTGGGCCTAATTTGCGGGTATGTTGTCTGCGACTGAAACCATTTATTCACAGAAACCTAAACAAAACAAGATAAAAGCGAAAGCGAAGACGTCTTTGGACTGGCTGAAAGGCACTCCACGCGTTGGTTGACTCCGCCTACCTACCGCGTCGAGTTCAAAAAAAGACGGGAGCCGGTACGTTTAATCCGATTTCATTAGGGCAAACGGCCGCACAGGACAATCATTCGCAGTTTCTAAGAATGCCCGGAACGTGTAGATAGAGTTCCCGCGGTAAAAAGACGAGTTCAGATTCCTCTTTAGTGCACCTTTCAGGCACAGAGAATGGCGGAAGAGGGAAGAATAGCAACAGAACACGAAACATTAAGTACTGCTAAGCTACGAAAAATGAAAATACCGCAAAAACTAAGCGTGTTATTGAGCGACAAGAGGGCATATATAACGTGCGCAGGCCACGGCGCCAAGAATTGCGGTTCGGAAGAGCCGCCTTTCCTGCGCGAATATAAAATAAAAAAAAGTCGTCCTGAAAGGAACGGAGTCGCGAAGCCGTCGGTACAGAAAACCCCGTACCGAAAGGAAAAATGGCCGACATGGGCGGGGATCGAAGTCGCCCCCCATCCCTTTACACCTGACGGGAGGCCGAGCATATTGTTCGTTCATGTTTGAAAAGATGGAAAAACGATTCGACGGTTCTGTGTATATATTAGTGTCGCCTCCGCAGTGCAGAGATGTACAGTGGTATACACGTACGGTCTGTCGCCCCGTTACATTCGACACAGGAACACGTGTCAGGCGGCGGGCCATACCTGGCTTGTACAAGTGTGTACGCAATGCGTCTGTACACGTTACGCGGAGGTGTGGATCTTTATGTACGCACTACGCGTACACCTCCGGCAAGAGGGCAGGGATGGGGTAGCGCTCGCACGTCGCTACATGGAAGAGTGACAAAGTGAGTGAGTGATTGTCGGGTCGTGTGGGAAAAGGGAAGAAAGGGAATGAGCCTGTCCTGGAGAATTAATGTGGAATCCGTCAACGTTGAACGCGTCCACGGTTCCAGCGTGTACTCGCGGCTATGGGTGCCGGTTCTATAGTGGAGATGCCGTTGTATATGCAGGTTCGCCCGTGCTATACCCACAAAAGAGGGCGCGCAAGTCGTGTTGCACGACGCTGCCCATTAATTCTAAGGCGCGGCGGCGGCCCTGAATCATATATCGAAGAGTTGACCGCGTTTCGCTTGAGAAAGGAGCCAGCCGGTCGGTTTTATCCTAACATACAGAGAGAGATAGTTTAAATGAACGTTAATAAGGTGGATTGTTGAGCTAGTTGGTGCATGATCCCTTAAAACCATCAGGAGAAAAGAACAACACACAAGGAAGAAACACGCAGACGTTATAGAGTCTGCACTTCGTCCACGTCTACGTGTTTCTTCCTTGTGTCGGGTTCTTCTCTCGTGCTGGTTTTAAGTGAGAGTTTAGAGTCACTGATAGCCCGCTTCGCAGTGGTCGCTTTCGGAAATCTGTGTTCATCGTGCACCTTGGCGAGAATTTTCGACAGAAACGCGCAATTATAACACGGGCGTTCTTAAGGCTCGAGAAAATCTTTGGTTTTGAATATGTTGCTTTTTTTTTTTAAATAATAGTATTCGACACGTTCTCTGTGATTCAATCAATTTGTGTAGCCTTGAATACATTTTCGATTTGAAAAATCTCCGTCGTCATTCTGTTAGCCTTCTTGGAGTTTTAATAATGTATACTGCGGCATCGTCTGTACACGGCAGATTTTCCGGAGCTCACAGTGTCGTCCTCGTCGCCTTCCGGCGCCCTGGTATGCTTGTTTGCGTGCGGTAACCCAAAAGTTCCCTAACATCACACCTCCGAGCTCACGCTTTAAGACCTATGTGAGAACGGAGCGCATAAGGCGTCCAGGAGGGAAACAAGGGTACGCTTGAGCCAGTTTTCTATGCCACTCCTACATGCACAGTGGGTACGTCCTATGCCTCCTTTGAGGCTGACTGCAACCAGATGTGAGGCCGCCGCGGTGGCTCAGTGGTTACGGCACTCGGTTGCTGACCCGAAAGACGCGGGTTCGAAACCGGCCTCGGCGGTCAAATTTCGATGGAGGCGAAATTCCAGAGGCCCATGTACTGTACGATGTCAGTGCAACCCCAGGTGTTACAAATTTCCGGAGCCCTTCTCTACGGCGTCTCTCATATATCTTGAGTTGCTTTGAGACGTTAAACCCCCATAAACCCAAACAACCAGATGTAACTTCATCCAGTGTCTTCGCATCGACGCGTACAGTCAGTGACGCCGCTTAAAATGCAAGCGCGCCTCCTGCCTTCCTTTTGGCAACACTGAAGACCTGTTCCTTTCAAAGTGATCAAAGAAAGTAAAATTCGCATAGATAATCGTCACGCAAAACTCTCGCGGAAAAAGATACCACCACGTACCTGCTCGAAAGAAAAGCTCATATATCCTTTGCTTGAACGGAAGCAAGTGGCAGATGGAATTTCAGAGTAATCTCTCGCGTCCAGTTGGTTGTATTTTGCGATGTGTATGTTTACCACGAAAAGGCACAGAGAAATCATATGAAATGACAACATTCGTCACATTGGTCGCTTTTGGGAGTTTGCAAACAAAATTGAAAATTGGTTTCTGTGGAAAGGAAATGGCGCAGTATCTCTCTCACATCTCAGTGGGTACACCAGTCGCGCCGTAAGGGAAGGGATAAAGGTGGGTCTGAGAGAATAAAGGAAGAAATAGGTGCAGTAGTGGAGGGCTCCGGAATAATTTCGACCACTTGTGGATCTTTAACGTGCACTGACATCGCACAGCATACGGGCGCCTTTTGCGTTTCGCCTCCATCGAAACGCGGCCGCCGAGGCCGCCCATGCACCGAGGTTTCTGTGCTCAGCAAACAAGACCTCCGGCGCATTAATGCTCACCAAATCATTGCCCATAGAAGTGGCTTCTCGTGAAGTTTTAAAAAACGGCTTCCCAAATGGATTTCAAGTACATTGTAACAGTTCAAGTAAAAAGAACTGCAGTATCCCGGATGGTTGAAGAAAATAGAAAATGAACAATCGCAAAATAAAGAAAACCTCTATACGTGCCCCTGGTGGCAAGTCGGCGATAAAACAGAGAGCCCGGTGTACGTCAACAGCCTGAATGGGCGGCGACACGCATCGACCATTCGTGCACACAGGGCCCATGCAGCGGGTTAGTTCAGTGAAGGGGAGCAGAGAATGGAAACGGTGGTGAGAAATAAAAATAATAATAATAATAATAATAATAATAATAATAATAATAATAATAATAATAATAATAATAATAATAATAATAATAATAATAATAATAATAATAATAATAATAATAATTGGTTTTGGAGGGAAAGGAAATGGCGCAGCATCTGTCTCATATATCGTTGGACACCTGAACCGCGCCGTAAGGGAAGGTATAAAGGTGGGAGTGGAAGAAGAAAGGAAGAGAGAGGTGCCGTAGTGGAGGGCTCCGGAATAATTTCGACCACCTAGGGATCTTTAACGCGCACTGACATCGCACAGCACACGGGCGCCTTAGCGTTTTTCCTCCATAAAAAGAGAAGTAATCTTCGACATTGTTATAGCGCTACTCGAGGTTTACACAGACAAGAACGACACATACAGACAGGGCGCGAACTATCAACTGATTTTATTGCGTGGGAAATTCGTTTTACATGAACTGTTAAGATGAAAAGACACAAAAACAAGTAGCTTCATGGAGATGAGTTGTCTAATCTTCTGCTGACAGGCATGCGTAGAGGACGGAGTCTTTTCACTTTTTAAAAGTTAATCTCTCGCTTCGCCAGCGCTACCGACGGGTCGCTTACGCAAGTGAGAAGTAACAACGGTCAGAGAACGAGAGAAGAACAAAGGTAAGCTTAGAAAAACGAGGAAGAGAACAGAGAAGCATATCCCAAGCAGCGCAGGTAATTGGCCCAATATTGGGCATATATTGGCAATGCCGGTCCGACAAGGTACCGGTGTTAAAGCACATATCTCCATCATTGGGCCAATCTTCTGTGCTGCTTGGGATAATCAACAGAGAAGCGAATTAAGATCTCACGCGCGAGAGCGAAATATGTATACGCAGTATTGTGCGCTCTGGCAACGTCACCGATTCACACATTTGGAAGATACGAGGCCAGACAAAAAAAAAAACAGAGGGAGTTGGGAGCAGAAGGAACAGCAATAAGCTTTTTCATTCTCTTTTCGCTTTTATATTGAGCAATTCCGGACAAAAGCGTTTTCCTGCGCGAAATAGTTTATGAACGCAATTTTTTTCATATATTGTAAGATTTAACTATAACAATGAATATATCCGCAGATCTCTCTCCCCTTGAAAAACTTGTGTCTTGTTTTGCTGTTAACGTTTTTGCAGTTGTCAAAAACGTTCCCATGCATTGGTATTCTACGGCAGTCTTAACTACTCGATGCGAGTGATAGAAAACTTTAAAAGAGGGACTTTGCTATACGCGTCGGAAGAGCTGACCATTCGGCTTCAATATTTCCATAACATATGTACCTTACAATATCTCAGTATTCAAAATTTTTTTCGGAGTATCCTAGACTTGTTTAAACCGCGACAAATGAGTGTGCTGGCAGTCCTCTTTGAAGAAACGTTTCATCTTCCATTCTTTCCAACCTGCCCGCGTATGTGCTCATTTATTATTTATCTATAAACATATCTGCATCGGCAGTGGACACTGCCGCATTGCTGAAAGTGGTCGCAGTATCACAAGAGCCAAAGAAAAAGTAGACAACACTAAAACGAAAAGATGATGCAATGTACAGAACTTCAAAGAAAAGACAAACGCATCGACAAGGAAGTAAATCAGTGCCGTAAAAGGAACCAACCAGCACAATGACGGTGATAAAACAAGAAGTATAATAACAAGAAGTATAAACACATGGAGTATAACTAGAAGTATAACAAGAGCCAAATAAATTCAGAAGTTGTTAACAGCGCATCTCAAGTATTGAGTTATTTTTCGACGTTCTGAGTGTCTCTATGTTTTTTTTCCCGGGTTGTTCTTGAGCCGCTGTCTCTTCTATGTTGATGTTTTATGCTATTTTTTATGCTTGTAGAAAAGTTGTAACGTGGACCCGGTACCTTATATTTCTGTTTGTTATTATTGACTAATGTATTATGTTTCGGCTGCTCCCCCCTTTATGTAATGCCCTAACCCAAAGGCCTTTAAGGATAGATAAATGATGATGATGATGAATCACCATAACATGTAGAATACTTTTGTTATGATCGCTATAGTTCGCATGCGTAATGTGGACAGGCACGAATGTGTCTGTCCTAATATGCGGACACGAAACGAGGGCGAGAGATAAAGACTCTCGTGGAGAAGAGAAAATCCGAGAGGGGACGAGAAGCGACACAGCCCACTATGGGGGGGGGGGGGGGGGGGGGAGTTACGACGAGTGAGCATAATTCGTGATGCAAACGAACGTGTCCATTCTGAAAATGCGAGGCGGCAGTTCCTCTTGGTTAGGGATCTGTGTGAGTGGCACTGGCACGCATACACACATGAGCTAGATAGATAGGGAGCAAATAGGGAAAGGGGAAGAGGGGAACACACAGTGCGCGCGAGAGGCGACACGTATATAGGGACAGCGCGCGCATGGCGCGAAGGGAACCAAACCAAACAGCTGGCAGCAGTGTATATATACCGCGAGCAGTTTGTCCTCCAAGCTACGGCAGCGTCCGCCCGCTCGCTTGCACAGCTCGGAGGAGGTAAAATATTTATCCAGAGATATCGGGAGGCGGCGTCGGACGGGTAAATATTGTGTCAAACCGTCGTCTTCGCGAAGGGCTCTGTTTTCAATCCCTCGCCCACCGCAGCGCAGCGAGCGTCGGGCTTTACTGCGAGGCACCGACCGTATATGTGTAGTGAACATACAGGGCGTTCGCACACAAAGTGGGTGCGTGTGTCCTCCCCCGCCTGCTCAATGCCTGCTCGCTCTGTGCATATATGTGCAGTGAGCGCGTTTGGCTGCAGCCTCTGGGGCGCCGTTGATACGGTGTGTGTGTTTGAGTGTAAGAGGGGGTTAGAAACGCGTGCTCTAGGACACAGAGAGGAGAGATGCGTCGCTGCGCGCGTAAGGAGAAGAGGCGGCACTGCGTCGCTCTCGTCTTCAGAGCAGTGAGTGTGCGTGCTAGGGTATAAAAGGCGACGCGGACTCGGGTCTCTACTGCAACGCCGACTCTACTGCAACGGCCAGCTACCGAGACCCCTCGTCCGGCGCTGACAGTCGGAAGAGCGGCACCGTCATGGAGGCACTGACGCATCTTCGACGGGAATGTTATGAAGCGTGTGTGTGAGTGTGTGTTGGTGTGTACACGTGTACTGTTATACAGTGCTTTCGAATCGACGTGCTCATTGAGAAGCTGGTGATGCCGCCGCCGACTGTTTCACGGAGTTTTTCCCCACCAGGGGACGCGTAGTGACCAGCAGGCAACGATGGAAAGGCGCCCTGCCTAGAAGCGGCCGCTCGCTGGCGAGCGATTCGGTGCCGCCGAACCGGTGACGTCACGCTGGTGGGTCGGCAACAGCGCTGTTGCTTCTGATGCGCGGTTCGCTCGGCGCAATCTTAGTATGCGATGCAAATCAGCTCCAGAATGTTTCGTATACTTTGTACTAGCGATGGAATGCCGAGTGGAAAAGGAACCAAGCAGACTACAGAATACGGTGGCGCCCCAGCGACATCCTTGCGTTCTCGTAACGTCGTAGAGGTGATCGTGTTCGTTAAAACACACCCGATAAATCTCCTGTGGTAGTGCACGTGTCTCCAAGCCCATTTATGCGGCCAACGCGCGCAGCCCACCATGAACTCGATCTTTATAAGCACGGATTATACTTATCCACAGCGACCAGCAATCAACAGGCAGCACGGATACCAATCCCAACGTTGTGCGTGGAGTACGCGTCGTTCAGACGTGCTTCTTCCAGGCCCTGTGCTCTCGTGGATAAAATCTGAAAGCGAACGCCATCGTTCAGGTGCGATCAACGGATAAGCTTGACGCTATGCTTGCTAAAGGATGGATACACGTTGAAACGAAGCAGTGCTGATCTCCATGATGGTGTGTGGAAAGCTACATGCTGCGAGTAGAAGCGGGCTATATCGAGCATGCCTGTGTGCGTTTCCCTGGTGTGTATGGAGAGCTCTGAGGCCGGTTTTGCTCTTATGGGGTCTCGATGACAACTATAGAGATGCCCTCAGTGGTCTAACGTCTATGGTCAGGAGAGCTGTCAGCTGAGCCTCTCTCTGCCACGGTTTAGGAGTTTGCATGTGTCCGAGCTTCGCGCGGTTCTCGTTATGCAGCGCTCATGTCTTGAAGCTGCAGGGTATATGTCTTTGCAAACAAGGTGTTTCATCCGTGTATCGCAGGTTGTCCTAATAACCCCTTACAAAAGATTCTTTAGACAGTCTATAGACTGTCTATAGACTTCCGTCTTAAAGTCTATGGACTCTCATAGACAAACCCTAGAGAACAGTCTATAGGCGATAGAAATCCTATAGACAGGCTATAGACAATCTATAGATTTGTGACCAAACTAGGTGTTTCATCCGTGTATCGCAGGTTGTCCTAATAACCCTTACAAAAATTTCTTTGGACAGTCTATAGACTGTTTATGGACTTCTGTCTTAAAGTCTATGGACTCTCATAGACAAACCGTAGAGAACAGCCTATAGAAATCCTATAGACAGGCTATAGGCAATCTATAGATTTATGACCAAACTAGGTGTTTCATCCGTGTATCGCAGGTTGTCCTAATAACCCTTACAGAAATTTCTTTAGACAGTCTATATATAGACTGTCCATAGACTTCTATCTATAAAGTCTATGGACTCTCATAGACAAACCCTAGAGAACAGTCGATAGGCGATAGAAATCCTATAGACAGGCTATAGACAATCTATTGATTTATGATCATACATTTTCAGTATACTTTTGTCTATAGACAGTCTATAGACTATGAATAAACAAAAAGAAATATTTATTGAAGGCAATAGAGTCTACAGGAAGTCTATAGACCGTCTATAGACCATTTTTTGTAAGGGACCAAGCACGAATGCCTGTAGGGACCGCAGTCACAGCAGCACCGTTGTCCTGAAAACCAAGTAACAATTAGTAATAATTAGGTACAATAATTAGTCTTCTTCTCAGAACCGCGTGTCAATCTTGCGCTCGCTGTACAGCATGTGGATAGTCGAAATAGTAAAAACTAATCAAGACCATGCTCCAAGTAACCCAAAAATCCCCCGCGCAGGTTTGTTTGTTTGTTTGTTTGTTTGTTTGTTTGTTTGTTTGTTTAATGTCAGCGGGAGAACAACTTTCGCAGTGTCAGCTGAAGCGAGCGCGAACTGGCACTAACAACGTAAATAGAGTTCTTCCAGCACCTAGCATCGAAGACTTACACGAAACGGTTGTAATTTGATGCGGTTCTGACGCTATATATTGGGCTTTCGTTAGCAATCAGAAGCGTATTGAATTTGAGCGGTAGCATTTAGTCGAGAATGCCGTGTAATGAGATAGCAGCATGGCAGTAAAATCTTGCAAACCAAGGCCCCTACGGGTTCCAATACGTCAACTCACATTTTATCACAATCATTAACCCCAAGGTATTACTACTAATGCGAGCATATATGTAAGGACACGGCCCCATCCTCTTATTATAAAACAACAAAACTCGTGCAGAAAGCAAGTGACTTCGCCACTCTTCTGTTTTTTATTACTCATGTATTTTAAAAATTATTTTACTATTTCCCATCATACATGCCATATATATTGCCACTACTGTCCATCCAATTTCTAATATTGCGCAGTTTAACGCCTGCATCATATTTATGGTGCGGCAGCATGCAAGGTCCTGCAGATATCGGTTGCCTTCGGCCGGCATAATAGAGATATCTGTTATACTATTCTACACTCAAGTGTTATGCGCGCCCAAAGTTCTTATTTTAGTCTGTTTTTTACACCCCACTCTTTCTTGAGACACTTGATGCATCCTATCTCACTCCTTCCTCCTCCCAGATTCCCCATGAAATCTGGCTGGAAACTGCCTGAAATCTTCTTATAGGCCCCATTCGGGCAATTTATCCTCAGGCTAGCCCACAATACACTCCCCTAGCGTGGTTCAGCGACCCAACTTTATTGACGACAAATTGGCATGCACCGAAACGCACGTGGTGTTCAGGCTCCGCGCAGATAGGCGCATTATACTGTGCGACTGCCATCATCACCACCGCCACCACCACCACCACCACCACCACCACCACCACCACCACCACCACCATCATCATCATCATCATCATCATCATCATCATCCTCCTCATCATCATCACCATCATCGTCATCATCATCATCATCATCAGCCTGACTACACCCACTGCAGGGCAAAGGCCTCTCCCATGTCTCTCCAATGAACCCTGTCCTTTGCCAGCTGCGCCCACCGTATGCCCACAAACCACTTAATCTCATCCGCCCACCTATCTTTCTGCCACTCCCTGCTACGCTTACTTTCTCTTGGAATCCACTCCGTTACCCTTAAGGACCAGCGGTTATCTTGCCTTCGCATTGCATGCCCAGCCCAAGCCCATTTCTCTCTCTTGATTTCGACTAGGGCTGCCATCATAAGACTCACCCTCGCGTCTCTTAGCTTGTTCAGGCCTTAACACACTATCAACGAGAGCAAAACAAGCTCGACTTAAGTTCCTGTTTCAAATTCTGCATCGTCAGTATAAAATGAATACCACCCAGTACATTTCATATTCGCAAGCTAGAAAAACACGGTATCAACACGAGCATACGCTAACTGAGTATTCTTTCTCTAACGACACATTCAGGTACTCATTTTTTTTCCTCGCGTTATCAGAGAATGGAATGAACTTAGCTCATCATTAACAACGACAAATTCATTATCCGGGTTTGTTTCACAGTTAGGATTAATCACAAAATATTATTAAGATCTTCTAATGTTCGCGATTCTGTTTTAGGTAGCACTCTCAATAAGTAGAATTGAAATGCAGTTGCTTCTTTAAACTTTCTCGTTCTTGCTTATGACTATGAGGTGCACACTTGTTGTCATTATATACTACGTTGTTTTCTATTGTGTGCTTCTATTACCTTGTCGCTTGTATTTTGATGAATTATGTTGTTTCTTAGTGATTTGTGTCACTCACACGTATACTTGTACGCGTACAAGAAATCATTTTTTATGCCCTTCTGCTAAGCTCTCGACTGAGAGCGGCAGTATTGTAAAATAAATAAAATAAAGTTTCTCAATATTACTTATATATGGGAAAGTGGTGCTGCGATAGTTGGTCCGCCATGAACAGGCGCAGGTTTGAGGGGAGATGAGGTTTCGCATTTGGCTTGAGTTTTTTTGGGCACGACACACGGATTCAGCCGTAACAATACGACTCTTCTGGAGACAGGCCCCGAAGAAAGGCTGTGAACGTTTCCGCACCAGCCTAACACCGAACTTACACTGGCGTTAAATTTATTAAAGAAGTGGAGGACGCTTTGTTGAAATCACTGATTCTGCCCACAGATGAGATCATAGCGCCGCAGCTACAGATTTCGAGCCAGAATCCACCTTTTCGATCCAACACTAGGCAAGCCAAATACTAAACCTCATCTGCCCGGCATTCCTGCAATGGATGAAGTGCTCTTTAAGAAACTCGTATACCACCGCTTTTCCCTCTAAGTAATATTGAGAAACTCTACGGCTGCCCTATGGACTTTTCAAGCACCACTCGTTATTTCAGTTAAAATAATATATATATATATATATATATATATATATATATATATATATATATATATATATATATATATATATATATATATATATATATATATATATATATATATATATATATATAATTTTTGTTCGTAAACCGTACACAGTGGTGCCTCGTTAATACGACCCCGTTAATATATGGCCGACTCGATCGAATTATGGACAGTATGTCTGAGGACCAAACTTTCTCAGTGCATTTAGGCCTCGTTATTATGAAAACACGCTGTCCGGGCAATGGACAGGGGGGCAATGCACGAATCTCTTTGGCATCCATGTATTTTTGTCCCGTCAACATGGGCAGTATCTCTGCCAGATGTTTCACCCCTTTGTATTCTGAGTACAGAACACCAGCGAAAAGCAGTGTGATAGTGCAAATGCCGCAGCAGTAGCATTTGTGTGTGTTTGATTTCATGCTTTACAGCGACAAGGAGCCCGGTCAATGCACCTTACCATTTGACTCCCTGCATGAATGGCTGCGAATAAAAAAATCTTTCTCTACGCTACGTTGAAAACCACAAGGACCAGACTGCCGAGCAGCCAGGCGGTAGTAAAGACAGTGGGGTAGGTCAGCATACGAAGAGGAACAGATGGGACAAGAAGGGTCGGACTGATCAATAGCGGTAGAGAAAGTGGCGGGAAGGGATGATGAGTGCGTTCATTTGAATGTTGAGAAGGCAAACCTCCTGCATGGCGAGAGTTGGATGAATGGAGACATGGACGGACAGTCGTGCCGACGTGTGACGCTTATACCTGTGGTACGAGTCATACGGTGAACCCGTAGAAAAAAGCAGGCGTGGCCATTGGACATAAGTACGCTAGCTGCAGCTGTTAGAATATTTGACTGCGTGTGCCCGCATCATAACTTATGCAATTGATAACTATATTTTCAAGGTATTCAGCAGCTTCCGCCCCATCTGAGTCATACAAGTCTTACCCCCCAACCTTTAATCAAGACTTACACGTGCCCCAAAGATCGATAGCAGCAAGTTTGTTTCTCCGAAGCACACGCGATAAACCCGCGTTCGACAGTTGACAGCAGCTGCCGTTGAATTCGAAGGTCTGCGTTAAAAATTAATCTCTTCTTCCAACAAGCCGTTCCCTGGAACACGATAGTGCACACTCTAACTAGCGGAACAAACACGACACAAATTACGCTTTCCGTTCCAATAATCGTTTCACCATGTGCACTGGAGCCCGCTCAGGGAACAAATCAGCCGGATATGTACACAGCACTAATCTATATACACAAGCCCATCGCGCCACATCCGCCCCACGCACGCATGGCACTCACGCGTGGATCCAAGCAGTACGCACACACGTGAAGCAGATTAAGACGGAAGGGCTCTCCCGGCGGCATAGAGCAACTGCCGTGAATGTCAACTTCGCCTCCTAACAACCAAATTTAAGGAGGAAGGCACGGCCTCGACGTCACCGCGGAAATCAAACGAGGGCTTTAGCACGACGCCTACTGGCGACACCACCCGTATACCTTGGCGCAAATTAAGTTGTTGCCCTTTCGCGCTTAAGAAGGATGCTTACGCACAAGTGGCGGACGTTGGCGGTTTTCCGGTGATGGAGGCAGTTCATCGCGGCAGCCAGAACGGAGGCTCCTCGCCAGTCGTAGTCTTAAATAATAGCGAGAGAAGCGGCCGAATAGCGGGCCCTGCGTGCATGCGACCGCCTATGGTATAGTAGTGCGTGCATCCACGATTCATGTATAGCGCACGGCCGGATAAGGGCGCGATATGTGCCGGCGCGGAAAATCACTTCCTTCCTGAAATCGTCCATCAAACTCACGCGAGGAGGGCGCCGTGGAACCACTCCCCAGTGCGGGAGAGGAATTCCTTTTCGACCCGGGAGGGGAGAGGCTGACCGCATCCGATCAGGAAGCGTGGCGTCACATCCGGCGCGCGAGGCGCACGCGTGCGGTCGGCGAGGGAGGGAGCGATGACGTCACGTCCGCTGTTCGAACCTTCTCTGTCTCTCCCCGCCACCCTCACCATACCTCAGCGTTGCGCTGCTTGCAGCTATCCAGGGCGCAGCGGCTTGATAACTGGGCCCTGTCAGTACACGTGAAGCTCGTCTACGTTTTAACTGAAACCTCATGTATAGATGTAGCAAGTAATGTCTAGTGTAGCTCGGCGAGCAGGTCGCATTGGAGCAATTTTTGAAGCCACTCACCCTTAGCGTACAACAAGTCATAAACGCTGACTAGTTCGCCAAACAGAATGATGACGTCACGTATGACTGCCTCTGAACGAACGCAAAAATAGCCGCAGTGCCTGTGATTGGGCGCATTCTTGGCTGATGGGAGCTGCCTATCATGCCCGGCCGCGGCGGCTGAATTTCGATCGATGGAGGCGAAATTCTAGAGGCCCGTGTACTGTGCGATGTCAGTGCACGTTAAAGAACCCCAGGTGGTCGAAATTTCCGGAGCCCTTCACTACGGCGTTCCTCATAGCCTGAGTCGCTTTGGGAAGTTAAGCCCCATACAACCCAGGGCACAGCGGCTTGATACCTGGGGTCCGTCAGTACACGTGAAGCTCGTCAACGTTTTAACTGAAACCTCATGTATAGATGTAGCAAGTAATGTCTAGTGTAGCTCGGCGAGCAGGTCGCATTGGAGCAATTTTGTCCGTCTAGCGCCGATATATTTCGCCAATCATTGCTCAAAAAAGTTGCAGCCACTCGCCCTTAGCGTACAACAGGTCATAAACGCTGACTAGTTCGCCAAATAGTTTAACAGAATGATGGCGTCACGTATGAGTGCCATTGAACGACCGCAAAAAATAGCCGCAGTGCCTGTGATTGGGCGGATTCTTGGCTGATGGGAGCTGCCTAATCTGCATCATGATCTGCGTTACAGACGCTGGCTCAAATTCGGTTGCCCAATCGCCTTCGCCAGGGGGTGGAGAATATTCAGGGTAGAGCGGCCATTTCGGGAGGGGGGTGTCAAGTGGATGGGTCGATGACGACGCGAAACCGAGGTAACTAGGCTGATACAGCTACAGCTATAAAAAATACATTACGAAAAACAAATGTGATTTTGCTACCCTTTATTGCAGAAAGCAATTCCTTTTTTCTCTCTCTTTTTTATTTCTTCACAAAGTGCTCCATGGTTGCAAGCAAGTGCTTGGATCTAACGAATTTTGTTGACATCAATCGAAATAATTTGAAGTTTACTGAAGCCATCCTTTGACTGCGTGTCACCTGTAAGAAATTTATTCCAGTGCCGTAGATCATTCAGCTATGGCCATGCAATCGTTCTCCTGGAGTGCCGAAGCTGAAACACTGATCGCCAAGCACGAAACGACTATAAGGTGACGGCCGCATCAGGTCTGTTAAACTGGTGTCTGAAATTGTCGGCTCGTTTTCGGTCGTCTACTTTTTTTGTGGACCGTAAAGAAAATCTCGGAGACATTTCATTCTCGTCGAAAGCCGGAATCGAGAAAGAAACCCGCACTAGTATTCGTGTTCGAGGTATCTACACCGACAACGTCAACCCAGAGGAGGCTCCATTTTCTGCTATCTCGGTAAAAAATTTGAAGAAATGAACCTTGCACACGGCTCACACACGGGATTCATTATTCTACAGCCAGACAGCGTTCATCCGCTGCAGGAAAAAATAAAATAAAAGGCTCCCTCACAGACGTCAAACTAACTATACAGCCCTGCTTTATAGCCTTGTTTCCTGCCACCCGCGGCAGCCACCATATCCAAGCAAAGTTCTCAACCTTATCACTTCTTATAATCCCTTCCCCCCCTGGAGTGTGTTTCCCTTCCATCAGGAAACACTCAGTGACCCCGGTGTAGACCACTGATTTTCTTTTCGGTGCATTGCACGTCCTGTCCAAGTCCATCAGCCTGTTTTTATATTTAAACTACCACATCAGCTCGCGTTTGTTCAATATCGCAGCAGGCTTCTCTCTGTCGAGCAACAGTATGCCTCTCATCTTCCATTCCATCACTAGTTGTGCTTACCGTTCTTAACTTGCCCGAATGTAAAACATCAGGATCGAATTACCGATCTCAATTTTGGCTTGTAGAGACACGTTCACATGCATACCTGCTGGTTATATTACAATAGCGGCCTCTCGTAGGAGAGTCCGTCCCATTCCTGGCTGGCGTTACTAAACAAACGAAGCCAATGCCCGTATTCTCAGCAGTGTTTACACATCTTTCTCGAGCAATGCTCGCGCAAAGCCAACCCATTGACATACGTTCTTCCATGGAGCGCATACTGCAGAGCTGCAAAGTCTTCCACCTCCAGGATGTGGGCCTTTAGCGCGAGGCAAGGTCCTTCGAGGTGATAAATCACCGCGCGCCACTTCGAAAAAGAAGAATACGAATAAAAGGGATTAAAATAAGTGCCTTTCCGCGCTCGTTCCTCCGCTACTCTTCCCGCTTTCACCGGCGGCTATACATGGCGGGCACAGGGAATTCGTTATGATTCATAACACCCTCCCCGTTTCGGTTTTTATATCACTTGTTCTCTCCCCCATTTTGCGCACGCCCATTCTCGACTTTCTCGTCACCTTTTTTTGTTGTTATTTGACAGCGTGACGGAACGCAGAGAAAAGCATACAAGCACCGGAAAAGAGCCCAAAGAAAGGAGACAAGCCGCCCTGCTTTGTAAAGACAGAGCATGTACAAGTCACGCGGGTTAGCGAGCACAAAGGAATCCCCTGTGGCGCCCCCTTGGGGCGTCCCCATGAATGAGTCTCTAAAAGTCGCGCGCACAATGGAGGGGCGAGACGTGTTGGAGGCAGGAGGCGTGAAGCTTTATATTGGCCTCCTTTCGTCGACGACGCTGCTACCTCGCGATGCCTGTACCGACACAGACAGCGCACGCGTTGTAGCTGCTACGCCCTGTATAGTGAAGAATCTTGCAGCGTATGTATGTATGTATGTATGTATGTATGTATGTATGTATGTATGTATGTATGTATGTATGTATGTATGTATGTATGTATGTATGTATGTATGTATGTATGTATGTATGTATGTATGTATGTATGTATGTATGTATGTATGTAATTGATGTGTGATATGTTGAACTGTGATCCGCCTTTTCATTGTAATTAACAATGTGCTACTGGATTATGTATTCTTTGTTTTTCTTTTTGCTGTATATTGATTGTACTAACCTCTCCTGCTTGGGAATGGTATGCCTGCATTATTTCTTAAATAAAGATAATGTATGTATGTATGTATGTATGTATGTATGTATGTATGTATGTATGTATGTATGTATGTATGTATGTATGTATGTATGTATGTATGTATGTATGTATGTATGTATGTATGTATGTATGTATGTATGTATGTATGTATGTATGTATGTATGTATGTATGTATGTATGTATGTATGCGCGAGGGGTGTGTATGTTAAAGAAACCGCGCAGAAAAAAACGTCGATGTCGTTTTATATTCAACTTTTTTTTTTAAATTCCGAATAACTCAAGCAGCGAACAACACACCTGCTGCACCTACCGCAATTCGCGAATTAATGACGGCGCCACGGTTGTCAGCAGCAACGCCACTAACTAAAAAAGCTGACAATGAATTAAACACTCTGCGTTACTCTCACCGCAGCAGTCTTTTTACTGGGATATGTCATTTTCAGTCACGTGATCCAGCCAGACTTGGGAGCAAGTGCTATGGTGTGGGACACTCGCTATAGCTTCTTCGCGAGCAGCAGGACGCTGCGGATCGCTTTTCTTTGCACTCAGCCCTCAATGAAGTATATGACCAGCAAGGCCAATTATCCAACTCGCGACCTCGAGCAGCGACATGACCTATAAAGTTATGGTGCGCCTTCAAAATAAAAATAAAAATGCCAGGGAGCGCAGCTCATTGCACGTCGAGCGGGTGTTTTTGCACTTCGCCTCCATCTGAGTGCCCCCGCCGCAGCAGAGATTTGGTCCGCGAACCTTGGGCCCATAAAGCAGAATGCCGCAATCCTTGAGCCACCTAGGTGGGTTAGCTTGATTAGTTTAGTTATTTAAGCTGCACATAAAGCAGAACGCCACAATCCTTAAGCCACCGAGGCTGGTTAGCTTGATTAGTTTAGTTAATTAAGCGGCGCAGAACAACATTAAAGATCACCGTGCCCAATAGTAATATGACGAAACGTTCAGGTTAATTTTATTACAACTAGAAATTAATCGGAGCCCTCTTGTAAGGCGTTCCTCGTAACCCGCGCTGCACTTTTGGACGTTAAAAGCGATATGCCAACACCAGTACAGTAAGGGCGCAAAAAAGCAACTCTTCAATTACCATGATGCTAATCCTAGTCATACCAAGGTGTGAGCGAGCGATGTTCCTTCTCTAAAAGCGAACTGGAGCTTTGCTCTTCCTTACTGCGAGTTTCGGTGCCTCTCCAGATCGCGCTGCACCAAGCCTCCTTCCCTGCGCCTATACCAAGGTAATTAAGACGTCTGATGCAATACCAGACATGGAGGTCCACAACTTACTTTGCTTATATATTGCCGGACTCAGCGTTAAATTAGCAGGACACGGAAAACAAATTGAAGTTGGGCAATGCGTCAATGACTACCGGGTTCTAATGACACAGGAGCCACTTTCGCGCAGAATGGAGCTGTTGGAGGCTAGCATATATGATAAAATATTAAATACAGGTACAGCCTCCACAGACCGTTTTAACAGGTATAGACTGTGAAACAGGAAAAAAGGAAAAGTCACAGTAAATGGAACCTAATTAATTTCGACTACCTTCGGTTCTGTGAAGGACATTGACCTTGCACACCACCGCCACCTTTAGCAGTTCGCCTCGAATTCACTCCGCGGGCTGTAAGGCTTATTGGGTACAACTGAGATGTTTCTCCTAATTGTACTAAAATGTAGCCACACAGTAAAATGCAGTCTGCGCAAAAGGCGCACATCGCCCGCATATAGCAAGCTAGCGGCAAAAAGTAGCCACGAATTTTTTAGGTCAGCAAACCTTTTACTTCCGAAATATCGGGAGCCTCAGGTCTTCTGCCCCACCATAAACATAACACGCGAATAAGACGGGGTACGCAGTATGCGTACCTATTTACTTTTTAACACATCTTCCATCCTCTCTCTATAGTGAGTGCTGCGCTATAGCCACAACAACCTTCTCACTCAAACATCTTTTCATTTCTCTATTCGTTATTTCCGCCTCCGGTAAATGGTGCGTGCAACCGTCCCTGTCACACGCTCTCAACACAGCGCGTCGAACACGTCGCATCTCCCCAACCGACCGACCGCCAAACTAAGCTCTCAAAGGACGCGGCAGAAAAGAAGCGAGCTCCTTTTTAATCCGGAAGTGCAGACGTGTTTCTGTCGCCGCTGCCGCCGCTAGGGGGACGCGCTCTCCACACAATTTCCTCCTTTCCCGTTTCGCGCTTTTTCAGTGGCGTCAGATCCAATAATGCCTGACGACGCAGGCGGAACAGCGCTTCCCTCTTAGGAGCCCCCTCGACTGAGGAGTCAGTCACTCGTCTTCCCCATATTTGTGCGCTCTGCTTTTCAGCCCCATCGCCGGGAATTTTAAGAGCTTCCGCGGTTATGTTTCTAGACTGGAGGACGACTCGACAACGACGATCCCGCCCTACGTCCCCCAACCGAAGAGCGCGCCGTTGTTAATCCCCCCCCCCCCCTTCCCGGTTTTTCGTTTCGCCCTGGTCGGTATCGTCCTCGCATTCTTCACAAGCCTGCCCGCATCGCCTTGCGCACGAAAAGCCAAAGGGGCCCGCGAACACGTTCAGGGCTTCTTCTTGTTATGTGGCCGTTAATCCTGGCAAGGCACAGAGGGGATTATCGCCTCCGCGGATTAGCAACGGTGGTAGACCGACGCAACAACGAGCGTCGTGCGTTGGGTGTCCGTCTGCGCGGTCGACAAGAAGACGGGGGAGAAAAAAAAAAAAAGGACGATTAATAATTTGAACACGGATGCAGGGTATGATATTGTCTTTTTTTTCGACTTTATGCATTGCCTTCTTATGGGAGGCTTACCGGTGAAAAAATAAAAACGAACGGACGCAGCAGCAGACAACAGGGGTTTGTTGTTGAACCGTTCTAGAGAGTGTTGGAGGGACTTCAATCCGTGTAAACTGGGGACGGATAAATTTTTTGTCACGTTTCACCAACGGTTCACAAGCTCTTTTTTTTTTTCTATTCCCGATTCCTCCACCGTCGATCGCGCGTAGTATGCCGCGATGATTGAACGGTTTCTTAAGAAGCCCAGAAAGGAAGGATGGAATATTAAGTGACAGTGCATGTGCCAGGTAGCAGCCATCTGTCCACAAGTTATCGTTGTGCCTAAACCTTACAGGTATTGCGTTCGCTACAAAGTGCTTAACACGGCTGCCTGCACAAAGAACTACACGCAGTGCGGTGTAAGCCAAGTGCATGGCTGAAGCCAGAATACAATGTACCTGAAGCTGCAGAGTAAAATATTTACTGAAATGTGTAGACCAAGACACACTATTCTACCACCCGATGATGAAGTGCAGGACATGAAGGCTGGCAGAATGTGCCCTGATTTAAAGTGTATACATTTACACAGCTCATCTTTGAGGGTTCAGACTCGAGTGTTAGCATCTGAGTTGTAGGGCTGTCTCAGAAACTTCGCAGATATGATCCGATGTTGCTAAATAAGGTGCTTCGTCGAAGGTGAACCAGAATAAAAAAAAGGATTTTTGATGTATGAAGACGGCTTCTGCAGCACAATACCTGCGTTGGCGGACGTCAGAAAACAGGTGGATAAAGTCAAATATCCATGTAACTAATTTCTGATAATTAACTTTTTAAATACTTCAGTTAGGCACCTGGTTGCAATCGGAGATTTGTTGCAGGACGTCAGTAATAGCCATAGCAATTTTTAGATTTGCGGAAACGCTATTATCCTTCCCGCTGTAGCTCGACAAAATGCTCTTCGAAAGCTCGTGTATCTTGGCACGATGCAGCCACAATTTTCTAGGCCGCAGCGCCGAGGGTAATCGCGTTTCCTAAACTCCAAAAACTGATATGGCTTTTCATACCACCCGGCTACAAGTAGCTAATTGCAATCAGGCGCCTGTCTGTAAAAGCTAACTATTAGAATTTAGTCAATCACTTTACCAGTTTACCTGATTCGCCTGTTTTTTTGACGTCCGTCATCACAGGTATAACTACGCAGCAGAAACATTCTCTTTGCCTCAAACGCCCTACTTTAGATAAAAAATTGGCGGCTGGCTTCCCTGCAACACCCAGTATATGCTAGCTTCAAGGATGCGCGCAATATAATCAGTTTTCAAGTAACACTTGTTGTTGGGCTAGTTGGGGCATATTTCTATGTACAAACGTTAGCGCAAAATAAGACACATTCACCTTTCCACCTTTCTTGTGAAGCGCGTTGTCTTGTCCACCTTTCTTGTGAATGTGCCTTATTTTGCGCTAACGTTTGTACATAGATATAATCAGTTTTGACGCCACGCAGTCTGCTTGTGAAAACGGCCGCTGGTGGTGACACCTGTATTTCATTTTTTTTCCCCTTTCTAGATTATTAAAGCGCTGCTCAGTGAAGCCAGTTTCTTCGTCGTTAGAACGTGGTAATACACCAATAAGGACCAACTTCAGTTTGTCGACGGCGTCCCTTCAACGCATGACCGTTGCATTACTTGGACCCCGCCGCGGTGGCCCAGTGGTTAGGGCGCTCGACTACTGATCAGGAGTTCCCGGGTTCGAACCCGACCGCGGCTGCTGCGTTTTTATGGAGGAAAAAACGCTAAGGCGCCCGTGTGCTGTCAGTGCACGTTAAAGATCCCCAGGTGGTCGAAATTATTCCGGAGCCCACCACTACGGCACCTCCTTCTTCCCTTCTTCTCTCACTCCCTCCTTTACCCTTCCCTTACGGCGCGGTTCAGGTGTCCAATGATATATGAGACAGATACTGCGCCAGTTCCTTTCTCCAAAAACCAATTATTATTATTATTATTATTGCATTACTTGGATCCATCACTTCTTCTACGCGGCTTCCTGCGGGGTTCTTGCCACGGGAGGCAGCTCTACTGTGCAAGTTGTGCCCGGAGTGGCCTCCAAAAACTTCTGCACAGCTCCTGACTGCATTTGTGAAAATCCGCATCCGGAGGCGAAATTCTAGAGGCCCGTGTGCTGTGCGATGCCAGTGTACGCTAAAGAACCCCTGCAGGTGGTCGAAATTTCCGGAGCCCTCCACTACGGCGTCCCTCATAGCCTGAGTCGCATTGGGATGTTAAACCCACCATAAACCATAAAATCGCATCAGTGTCCCCCTGCACCGTTCAGAGCGGCGATTGCCCTCCGCAGCACTGCATGCTTCGCTCGGTGGTTATTTTCTGATAAGCGATGCGTCCGCTGACCGTCAGTTCACAAGACGCAGTAGAGGGCGCTGCATCGGTCTCCCAAGAACGCTGGCTCGACCGAACGAACACTTTCGACTTCGCGTTGCGGGTGCTCGCTCGTGTGAACTTATCCATTCATGGCGTGGCACCCAAAGTGGCTGACCAATCCCCTGATAACTGCGCTTCCTTGCGCGCGCTCCAATGTACAATGCCCTTCGACGCTTCTTTATTTATTTGTTCATTACAGTCATCATCATCAGCCTATCTACGTCCACTGCAGGACAAATGCCTCTCCCTTATCTCTCCATTTAACCCTGTCCTGTGCCAATTGAGGCCACCTTATCCCCACAAACTTCTTAATCCCATCTGCACACCTGACCCTCTGAGGTCCTACGCTGCGCTTGCCCTTTCTCGAAATCCGTTCCATAACCTTAAAGGACCACTCGTTATCTTGCCTTCATGCTGCCTGCCCCGCACATGCCCATTTTGACCAGGATATCACTAACTTGTATTTGTACCCTGACCCATTCTGCCTTCTTCCTGTCCCTTAAGGTTACACCTATCATTTTCAATTGCTCGCTGCGCTTTAGGTCCACTTTAGGTCTAACAATTTCCGTTAGCCTCCACGTTTCTGCACCATAGTTAGCGCCAGTGATATACAGCTGTTACTTTTCTCTCGAGGGATATTGGTAAACAGCCATTTATGACCTGAGAGAACCTGCCACATGCGATCCATTCCATTCCTAATCTTCTAGTTATTTCACTCTTGTGATCCATGGCATGTGAGTGTAGCGTGAATCACCCTTGTGAATCACTCTCGTGATCCGGATCTGCGGTCACCACTTGCCCTTGTGGATGTACTTCCTTACCACCTCTTCCAATGCATCGCTGCCTATAGTATAAACCAATCCCTTTCGTGAGTGTTTGACGTTGCTATATATTTCTCCTTATTAGTTTTTAGACCCAACTTTCCGTTTTTCCAGTAATCCGATCATCCCCTCAGCAAGACAATGCCATCACCAATCAGAAATTGCCAATGTATTTTCCATTAGTTTTTAACCCCAACTCTTCCTAATGCAGTTCTCCGAACACTTCCTGTAAACACGCAGTGAAGGTACCGGAAAGATCGTGTCTTCTTGCCTAACACCCTTCCTGATTGACATCTGATCTCTTTCCTTGTGAAGTAATATGGTAGCTATGCAACGATTATATATTTTTTCTAGTACTTTTACATAAGCCTCTTCTATACGCGCTGGATACGCAATGCCTGCATGACTGCTGATGTTTCGTCTGAGTGAAATGCTTTGTTGTAATCTATCGTAACCATTACCGTATATAGTTCATATTAACGAGCCATATCTGCAATGTATTAGCTCCCATTAGACAGTGTAGGAGTACAGTGCGCCACCTCCTCATCTGGTTAACATTTATGCCTACCTAATTCTCTGTTTTCTCTTTCTCTAGCCATCTGTTGGTGCCACCTTCGGTATCGAAGCCAGTGACTGACATAATGCCGGACAGGTGTCCCTGACGTCACATGCGGTCGGTATCAAATGGTAGATAGGCAGGAGAACGAATCGTAAAAGGACCGTTACACCAGCAGTGGCAGGCTACGGCTTTCGGTTACTGAGAAAAAGGTCGTGGACGCGATCCCCGGCAGCGACAGTTCAGTTCGATGGAAAAGGAATACAAGAACACCCGTGCTCCAAGATATCGGTGCTCGTTAAAGAACCTCAGGCGGTGTAAGTTAATCCTTATTGTTTAAGGGAAAATAGCGCAAAAGACGGGGACAAGTGAAGAAAACAACAGGACCAGCACTAACTCACAACTGAAGGTTTATTCACAGGAAACCAGGAATATAAACAGCGCAATCAAACAAGATAACAAGGCAAACAAACGTGTAGCTATGTGGGATCGAGGAACCGAACTTCGTAGCGCTGGTCCTGTTGTTTTCTTCACTTGTCCCCGTCTTTTGCGCTATTTTCCCTTAAGTATGTACCACCAACTCGCCCGTCTTGCCATTGTGTTGAATCCCTATTGCGCTGTGCCACGGATCCAGCGGGATTTCACGTGAAGGCACCTTGACTATAACCCGTTGCAAATTATACGCCATGCTCAAACTTCGGCAAAACTGTCGTTTTCATTTTGCAGAAACCTCACGTGCGCTCCGTTGTAAACGCTTAACATTCAGCTCCTCTCGTACCGAATGCCTCGAGCGCTCAAGCCAGCGCTGCGCGGCCTGCACCACGCGGACACCAGCGCAGAGCAGGCGAGACAGCAAAGGGAGGTATGGGCGGCCATAGTTCCCCCCGCGATGCCGCCGAACAAAGCTATCGGTCAAGCGTGACCCGGCGGTGCAGGTGACGGTGACGACGTGAAGGGGGGGAGGGGGGGGGGGGGCTCCCTTTTTCTTCTGCCTCTTCCTCTGCTCTGAGCCGCGGTGAGAGGAGAGGGAAGAGAGCGGCAGCAGCATCCTTTCACAGAGGCCAGCGCGCACCTGCGCAGCTGAGGCGATGCCCAAAATCCGCGGCCAGGCACGAACTCGAAGCGCGCGCGTGTTGCTGGAAGACAGAACGTTTGATCAGGCGTCGCCGGTGCCCTGACGACGGGAAGTGGAAAAGAAAAAATTAATGGAATAATGAAATACGAGCGGGCATTGAAGAAAAAACGCAGACAAAAATGGTGTGGTGAAGGGGGGGGGGGGGGGAGCTAGCAAGCGAAGCGGGCTTTCCAGGTGGCGCCTAACTTCCCGCAGTGCGAGGACCACACTTTTTTCAAGTGCTTGATTTCGTTGAGACAATAGCAGCGTCTAGAAGTGAGACAATGGGGAAGTAACAATTATCACATTTAAAGCACTAATAAGCTGACTTCTGTTTACAGAATTAGCTGGAATTAGAATTAGCGCGCGAGCGCTATGTGACGTCACGCGGCATCATAACGCCAAGGCTCTTCCAATGTGTCAGTCGTCCGCATAAGCGGTGTCCGGAGAGAAGTATGGCATTAAAAAAAGCTTCCGCTACAGATATGTTCGTGGCCCTCCGATCGCTGCAGAAATACTCGTCGGCTGTTCCAGACGCAGCAGGACGCGGTACGCAGGAAAATTATAAATGTCGTCATTAAGCCCTAGAACGCTTCCTTTTTTTATCACCGACATGTCGGGTATATGCAGCGCATAGGAGCTATACACAAGGCATACGCTCATAACAATACATACCATACCATACCATACCATACCATACCATACCATACCATACCATACAGGTACAGTTGCGCCAGTCCTTGTGTTTCTCCCGTGTACGTGGTTCGCCGAATGTTTTGCGCACATCGTTCATCTGTATCACCATGTACCAACTAGGCCCAACAGAAGTGTTATTGACATACCATACCATATCATACCATATATCACATTCAACCCACCCCGGTGGCTCAATTGCTATGACGCTCGGCTGCTGAGCCTAAAGTTTCGGGTTCGAATCCCGGCCGCAGCAGCAACATTTCGATGGAGGCCAAACGCAAGGCATGCCTTTGTGCCGCGTGACTTCAACGCCAGGCGGTCAAAATATGGTGCATTCCACGACGCATTCTGTATTGTAGCCCATATACAACCTCCGGGAAAGCCGCCGCGGTGGCTCAGTGGTTACGGCCTTCGGCTGCTGGCCCGAAAAACGCGGGTTCGATACCGGCCGCGGCGGTAGAATTTCGATGGAGGCGAAATTCTAGAGGCCCATGTATTGTTCGATGTCAGTGCACGTTGAAGAACCCCAGGTGGTCGAAATTTCCGGAGCCCTTCACTACGGCGTCCCTCACAGCCTGAGTCGCTTTGGGACGTTAAGCCCTCATAAACCAAACCAAACCAAGCAACCTCCGGGTGTATACAGGTATAAACCCCAGATACAAGGAATAGTCAAAAAGTAACCGGATATACTGTTTACCTTTAAAAAATAGTGTGCAGAGTTAGGCAGAGAAGTATAGTATAATTTTTCAACGCAGTATATAAAGCGCGTTCTGTGCATGTGCGCCACCGCTTCCCCGATGCCGTGATTTCAGAAGAAAAAAACTTCTTCAGGAAGCCCTGCAGTCATGCGTCCACAGCTTCTTACGCATCGTCGACCGTGCTGGACATATGCTGCCATATGGCTCAAGGGGCCTGAAAATGTGGTAATCTCTAGACGCTATAGTCTGAATGAGTACGGTTTTTAATACACTCCACTCCGAGCAGGTTACAGTACGAACTTCTGTTCACAGTGAATCTTATGGGCATATAAAACTCTACCGTCAGTCCCTCTGTTCTTGTAGGGGCGGCCCCTACCTGAACAGGGTCAGTATCAATACGTCCGGTGACGGTGTTGTTCAATACTTTGGTTACAGCGACGATGGGTGTCACCATCTCTTGCTTGCTCGTTTAGTATCTGGTTGGAAGTAATGTATTCAGCGTTCGTATCCTTTGGCGACACGCTGTAAGGAAGCCATTTTCTTCAGCTTTAAAACGCCGTAACAGTTCCTCACGCGCATTTGTATGGCATACGTTCAATTGGAGTGAGTTGTTTTGGCACCTACATAGTGGAAACTTTACGTTAGTGCAAGTCGACCCAGATTATTTGACACGTCTTGTCATGACTAACTTTAAGTCCTTGTGCCTTCTCTTCAATAGCCGACCGGCGGTTCTCGGATCATGGCTTCCACGGAAGCGATAACGTCCAGAGTAGACATAGTGCCCGGGTATTCCCAACGTGTTGAGTCAGCTATGGTGACAGCACCACTTTTGAAGTTTTTGTGCCGCACCTAAAACTGCTGAAGCAGCATACAGGTAGCCCCCATGCTGAGTCTTCATTTTTGGATGATTACCAGCTAACCGCAGCGTTGGCTATAGTGGCTTGAGCATCCGCCTTGCATGCATGCGCAAGGTGAGGGGTTCGATCCCCAGTGCCGCCAGGTACCAACCGTTGATACAATGGGTACAAGCTTCCCCTGGCCTGATGCTCGGCTTAGTCGGGGTTAAATGCTTGGGGAATGGGACTCTGACACCACCTTGAGCAAACGAAAATGCCCTGTGCAAAGGCGCTCTTTGGCAGCAGATGCCCTTGCGCCATAAAAATCTAGTCATCATGATTACCAGCTGGCACTACAGCCTCACTTCTCAAGAACCAAATTACCGCATGCGGTTTCTCTCTGGATGCACTGTTCCAAGGTGACTACCATCTTCAGTGGGCTCTAGGATAGCCATCTTAATGCCAATGAGCCGCGATGCGCTACATCATATCTGCAGGTCAGAAATAACATTTCTAGTAGAACGCTCTAGAAGATGGCTGCAATTTTTTATAAGGCTACTTTTTCTCTGACCTAGTTGCATAACCATCAAGAAGTGGACGAGGGCAGGTCAGGTACAGTGCGGGGAGTGCAGACGGTCCTTCAGGTTGACGGAATGAATTCCAAGAGAAGGCGAGCGTTGCACAGGAGGCGACAGAGTGTCACATGAAAGGGCAAGACTGGGAAGCTATAGCGGGGATAAGGGAGACGCAGCTGGCACCAGGACAAGGTTAGCTGGAGGGATATGAGAGATGCCCATGGCCCGAAGTGAACTAACATGGCTGACAATGAATATAATGACCTACAGAAAATACTTATGAGCCCTTCGTTTCCAGGTTTCATTGTTTTTTTTTTCTGAAGTATGAGGGAAGAGAGAGAGAGAGAGAGGGGGGGGTAAAATCGGGGTGTTCTTTCAGCTAAAGTTCAGGCACAAAATCTTGTTAATTCAGCACCAAGTTTCATATTTGTAGGTTTTTCGGGTCATTTAAGAAGCGAAAGACAGTTTACATAAACGATTTTATGGGACATAAAATGCTGTATTTTTTGCTGAAAAACTTATTTATCGCTATTATTTCGTCGAGTGCATTGTCATGTCCTACGCATGAAGCCCTACCACGTCCATATAAAAGACTTGCCTGCCTCACTACATTACGAAAACATCAATTCCATTGCCACCCTTTTAAACGTGAGTAGCGCTTAGTGATGCCATCAGTACATCTGGTCATTGCCCGTGCTTTGTCCCCTTAATCTAAAACCACCTTTCCAAACTCAAGTTCTCAAGTTCAAGTTATCATTCTCAAGTTAAGCCGTGTCATGACAAACAAGCGTTAAAAGAGGATTGGAATCATTAGTTAACTAAATATATCGATCTGGAATAAGCACAAGATATCTCTAAAAAATTATGCGGTGCCTTCAGCCCTATGCACTGGAAAGCTAATTAGTTCTCTGGAATGCTCATTTCTGGGTAAATATCGGGTTTAACCCAATATTTAAAACATCTATTCGAGAAGGCGGGGGGGGGGGGGGGGCAAGAATTTAGTAAATCCAGATTGTACCCGAAAGCGAAGGGACTTACATGAACCTAAACTGCAGTTGTTACCCCGCCGCTGTGGCTCAGTGGCTAGGGCGCTGGGCTACTGATCCGGAGTTCCCGGGCTCGAACCCGACCGCGGCGGCTGCGTTTTTATGGAGGAAAAACGCTAAGGCGCCCGTGTGCTGTGCGATGTCAGCGCACGCCAAAGATCCCCAGGTGGTCGAAATTTTTCCGGAGCCCTCCACTACGGCACCTCTTTCTTCCTTTCTTCTTTTACTACCTCGTTTATCCCTTCCCTTACGGCGCGGTTCAGGTGTCCAACGATATACGAGACAGATACTGTGCCGTTTCCTTTTCCCCAAAACCTATTATTATTATTATTATTATTATTATTATTATTATTATTATTATTATTATTATTATTATTATTATTATTATTATTATTATTATTATTATTATTATTATTAACACTGCATGGGCCACGATCCGCGTTGTCCTGTGTTACTCCGCTGGCCAGTCACAACAGTAAACGAAATCAACTTTTTAATGACCGACTCTAGTAAACAACTCAGGTATCAAAATTCTAGAGTTTATATTTTTGTTTCTTGTGATTAGCTACTTGTTTAAGTAACAAAAAAGGCTTTAAAAACGGACAAATTTCTTGTCGTGGAGGAATTCTGCGCGGCGGTCCTGAATGTGGGCTGGGCTTCATTGCAGACTTAAGTTGTACCCGACTATAGAATGCCGCAAACAGAGCCAGCAATTAGCCAGAGCTAGCCGATAAAACGTTCGTCTCGAGACTACTACGCTAATTACTCATTCCCAAGACGACAAAATGAGTGATAAGCATAAGGACGACCACCAACGGTCTCGTCAGCCAGGAGATGCGGATCCACCGTACGCCGGGGGGCACAACGCAACCACGACCACGGCGCGCGCATTTGAGCGACCTTTCCCCACCGGCCAAGGCGGTGCGTGTGTTTGTGTATGCGCGCGCTCTGGCGGCGCGTTCCCGTCGCTGGAGCTTATCGTGTACTCCCAGCTGCGCGCGCTCATGTAAGGAGGGGACAAGAGGGGGGGGGGGGGGGGGGGACCCCTGCTTCTCGAGTGAACCCCATTTTCCTCCCTCATTCGCAGCCCTCTCCTCTCTCTCCTGTGATTCTATTCTTGTTGGAAATAGTTCTGTGCAGCGCGTGCAACTGTCTCTCTCTATTTAGAGAATAGAGAGAGCCTGCGTTAGCGCACCGACACGTATGAGGATGCGCGAAAGGATAAAGTACAGAACAGAGTTTGTGGGCGCGAAAAAAAGCGAGGAGGTGGAAGGAATGTAGGGGAAGGCGTTTTTTAACGCGCTGCTAACACCGGTAGGCACGTTTGGCTGGAAGCCAAATCCTTCGGTGGACAGCGCCTATCACGCCCGGTGTTCTTTTTCTTTTTTCTTTTTTTGAGGAGAGAGAACAGGCACGCAGACGACAGCTGCATTGCTTCAAAGATGAGTAACGACAAAAAAGTCGATTGCCTTTTCTTGTTTTTCTATTTTATCGCATACGCAGTCCGTGATCGCGGATCATGACGAACAATCTGCCGACGAGCAAAAGGAGTTTTAACGAGACGGTGTCAGAGCGGACGCTCGGAGAAGAAGCCCTTGCGCGTTGTGTCACACCAATTCAAGATTGGTCGTGAGGGTTCTGACGTCACACGTTCAGTTGAGAAATTTAAACGATTAAGTTGGAGTTAAATTGTGACAGTGAGATCGTAGCATGATTGAAGTGTCGTTGTAGCATATAAGAATGAAAAACAAATCACTTATTGGGGCAATTAGAGGGGACATGAGCCCATGACCCTTGTGTTGCGAGCCACACGCTCGCCCCCTTTGCCATTGAAGCAAGCTCGTCACACTTGGTTAAAGAAGACCTTGTGGGTTTTTTGGTCTATCACATGGCCTAGTAGGCCTACTGGTGTATGCTAATGATTATGTGTAGCTAGAAAGAGGAACTAATTAAGCAAAAGTAGCAAAAAAACAGTTAACGCTGCCGCGTCATAACCTTAAGGCGTCATCTCCGTTAATTTTTTTTAATACTGAGATCCACCGATCATGTACGACTTGCGCGCATATGCCACATCTTTGCTGGCCACCCCTTGCGTCTGCTTTTCGCGGCAAAACTTATGCGTCCGCTAACTTGTATAACAATGAAGACCACCCAGACTTCCAAAACAAATAAAGAATCAAAAGTGTCCTGATGTGCAAGTTGCAACAAAATAAGTAAGCGATTACAATTACAATTACTCCATCTGAAATGTAATTGATTACAGCAATCGATTGGAGCCCCAGAAAAGTAACTGAATAATTGCGGAATATTATTCGATTACTACTCCGTTACTTTACTTTTAAACATTATTATTAATAATAATAATTGGTTTTGTGGGAAAGGAAATGGCGCAGTATCTGTCCCGTATATCGTTGGATACCTGAACTGCACCGTAAGGGAAGGGATAAAGGAGGGAGTGAAAGAAGAAAGGAATAGGTGCCGTAGTGGAGGGCTCCGGAATAATTTCGACCGCCTGGGGATCTTTAACGTGCACTGACATCGCACAGCACACGGGCGCCTTAGCCTTTTTCCGCCATTAAAACGCAGCCGCCGCGGTGCGGGTTCGAACCCGGGAACTCCGGATCAGTATGAACTTTACTGCCGAACACAAACCCACTCATACTACAATAAACAAGCGCGGCTCGCTTGATATTTCTTTACATGTTAGTTTTCTAAGCTTCCGTCGCTGATCGTGCAACGTTTCCTCATTAAGACATCGGCCGCTACACTGAACACTCTCTCGATGTAAGCGCTGGATGATAGGGCGGTCTATATACATACCGTACGAACACATTGCGCACCAGCTCGCAGTTACGTAATGCTTCGATGCCAGTTTCAACGTCCTCTATGAAGCTCCGCGTTTCGTTGTTGGCGCTGTGAAAAGGCGCTGCCTGCAGGTAAGGCCGTTGAAGAGCTGAAAAAATCGTCTGTAGGTGTTCTCTTGCGAACATCAGACGCGGTTTCTGCTATGGAACCATAGCAAGTGCGGGTCAACTCTTCGGTCAAAAGCTGGCGAAGCTCCCGGCGTTAACCGTCACTGTATAGTCACAACCTGGCCTGAAATCGAAGAGTTGCAACCGCCGCGGTGGCTCAGTGGTTAGGGCGCTCGACTACTGATCCGGAGTTCCCGGGTTCGAACCCGACCGCGGCGGCTGCGTTTTTATGGAGGAAAAACGCTAAGGCGCCCGTGTGCTGTGCGATGTCAGTGCACGTTAAAGATCCCCAGGTGGTCGAAATTATTCCGGAGCCCTCCACTACGGCACCTCTTCTTCCTTTCTTCTTTCACTCCCTCCTTTATCCCTTCCCTTACGGCGCGGTTCAGGTGTCCACCGATATATGAGACAGATACTGCGCCATTTCCTTTCCCTCAAAACCAATTATTATTTCAACGGATGCAAGCAGAAGTTCGCGTGCCTCAAAGAGGTGGCCAAGCCTGTAGCTTTGCATGAAGAAGGAAAAAAAAAGGTCTGTTTTTATGTGGTTCAATTAATGAAAATATTGCGTATGTGGAATCAAGTACACAATCTTTTATGAGGTTTTTTTTTTTCTGGCAGGAATGTAAACTACTGAAGGAAAAAATTCTAGCTATTCCAGAAAACGCAACACTTTGCGCAAGCACGCGTCGTGTTCTGTGCAGTGTCTTACTGTTGCTGGATGCCGATCGGAAGCGCGTCGGCAAGGGTTGTGCCGAAACGAAGACTCTCCATGCGCGAATGTTCGATGAGGACCTGAAGTACAGTGACTGTGGGGAGCAGGTAACCCATAAACATGTTCTCATCCCTTTGGACAATGCCAGCCTCCGAAACTAAGGGCTTCATCATACCTGCGTACTTGATGAAAGAAATGTTTGTTCGCTTCCTACACTTGATTGAACTCATGGTAGTTTATAACCGCACGAAATGTTAATTGGAACGCCGGACGAGCCGATTCTTTAGTCCTAAAGTAGTCAGTTAACAACGAATTATGGTTGGCGGTCAGCCGAACCTCAGGGAAATATAGTTAGAAGGCGTGGTTTGCTAGCTTGTATACTAACCTTAGACCATGTTCAAGCCTGGCTCGTGCAGGTAAATTTCTAGTAAAAATCTAAGATCGAGATATATTTAGGTTTGTTTAACGAAATAAAAATTTCTGGGCTTTGCTTTCATTGTCATTAAAACACCCCAGCACGTGCCATTAAAACTACATTCACCTCGCAACATTCCTTCACGAACTGCAGATACTGTGGGCGCTGGAAAGGTGGTACCTGTAGACCCCTGCAAAGGCCGTCCAAGTCTTTTCCGGCAGCACTTATGTTAAGGATTCACACCAGAGAGTCGAAAAAGGAGTTTAACAGGTCTCAGAAATGACCTTCTAACTATTTAATAATTGTTTCTGAAGCGGCGGTAGAGTGGGCTCGTTTATTCCACAGACCACGACATGTTCGCAAGACATACTTTAGGCGAAGTGTGAAAACTTCGTGATGTTCTGCAGAGAACGCGTCAGAAGTTGCGATCAAGTTCAAAGTGTACTGGAGCCCCGGTGGTGTAGAGAAAGACGTGCTTCACCTTCCGACACATTGTCATTCAGCCTGAGGACATCGCCATCATCATCATCAACATTGTTGGCATGAAGTTCGAATAGGGCACATTGTAGGTTTTCTGCGGAAAAAGTTAAAAATTTGGTTTTTGAGGAAAGGAAATGGCGCAGTATCTGTCTCACATCTCGGAGGACACCTGAACCGCGACGTAAGGGAAGGGATAAAGGTGGGAGGGAAAGAAGAAAGGGGTGCCGTAGTGGAGGGCTCCGGAATAATTTCCACCACCTGGGGATCTTTAACGTGCACGGACATTTCACAACACACGACTGTTGCAGAAACAGGGCCGCCCAGTCCAAAGCATCGCTGCTTGCTGCCTCAATCCGTTTGCGCGGGATAGGGGGGGGGGGGGGGGGGGTCAGCACTACAACGCGGTCTAATCGAGTAGCAGCGTTCGTAACGCTCATGCGTGGCTTCCAAGTTTGGGCGACCCGGCAGGGCTCAGACAGGTTCGATAAATCCTGCTTTAATGCCCGATCTCGGAGGCCATGGCTCATACGTAGTTCTCGCCCCTTTCGTCTACACTCTAAACAGAAATGAGTTAAATAAAGGGAGTAAGCTGTTCCCTAGCGCACTCCCTTTTATAAAAGGGAGTCGCTTAGAAGACAGCTTACTCCCTTTTTACACCCATATAGGCGTACTCGTGTTTAGAGTGTAGTGAGACGTGACGCTAAATTATTCACTGTAATTAGTACCAAAAAGTAGCATGATGGCCATATAATTAATGTACGACTTCGTGCTGGCAACCCCCCCCCCCCCCCCCCCCCCTTAGTGTAGATCAGCTTTGCGTTGGTTGTGTCTTCCGACATCTATAGCTGTAACTCCCTGGATATGAAAGAAGCGAACAGTCACTGAAACCAAGAAAAGTATAAGGCAATGTTTCTATAATTTTTTATTAAACTGCGGAGTTAGTGGGAAATTACTAGCGTAATTTTAATGGCTGAAAGAAAATTGATTAGAAAGTAGATTTATTTATTTTCAGCCATTAAATTTCAACTCCACAATTTTTGTTTTTTTAAATAATAACAGAAACATTACCCTTTGCTTTTCTTGGTTTCATAGTCTGCTGGTTTCTCTGATATGTATGTGATTACCAGCCACGCATTTCCCTATACTTGTCTGCTCAATAACTCCATAAGCTATGCGCTACAGCCCATGGCGTTGCGCCAACTCCAACTTCGCTATTTCCTATTAATACTCGTTTTGCATGGACATTCTCACAAGCAGGGAATAACCGTAAAAATATTCAATTCCTATTGAATTCGGCTCTATCGATTCCTATTTGATTCGCATTCGATTCTGTTTTACAGCGACATCTGTTAGGCGCTGTCCCTGGCTTGCGCGTCGCCGTCGGCGTAACCGGTGGGTGCGTTAATGACATCCACATCCGGGTGGATGTCGCTCTATCTTTTCTACCTCAAAATGAAATCGCCAGCGCCTCCCTACGAAACTGCTCTCCCACAGTAGCAGAAACTGCTGCAATTGCCCTCGCAATCCAGCACGGCGATGCTACGGGATATGAGTTAAAAATTATTACCGACTCCCAGTCCGCGTGTCGCCTCTTCCTCTCTGGCAGACTTCCACACTCCGTCGCTCCCATTCTGACTACCCCCCAAGTTCAAAATTCCGCATGCAAGCACCAAATCATTTGGACCCCTGGGCACGAGGGGCTCGAGGGAAACGGGGCCGCGGACAGTCTAGCTCGAGGATATACTAACCGAGCGACTAACCTCCCCGACCTCACCCCTCTCCCCTCTACGTACGGCGAGCGCCTCCTCCTTCTCCGAACACAAAGACAAGTCTATCCCCCACCACACCGTAAGCTAACGGCGGCAGAGGCGAGGGAATGGCGAAAACTACAGACGAACACGTTTCCTAACCTACACAAGTACCACATCATCTTCCCCGACAGATATGACAGCATCTGCCCCTGGTGTGGCGGAATTCCAACAACATACCATGTAACATGGGGCTGCTCCGGTCCCAAGCCCCCCGAACTGGACAAACATCTCTCCGAGGAACAGTGGGAGTCTGCCCTGCTCAGCTCTGACTTGGCGACGCAGCGAAAGCTGATATCCCAAGCAAGAGCAATGCGGTGGACATTTCAGGACCCCACCCAAAATCTGTATTTTCGCCTCTCTATCCTACCTTTTTGGAATAAATGTTTTCTACTACTACTACCTCAAAATGTCCCCAAAACTAAACGCCTACTAAACAGCTATCGCCGAATGTCGCGTTACACAGTAGTAACCGTCCTGTGAGTTTTTTTTTAGCAACACTAATCTTGTTCGTTTCGGTTTTAAAATACGATTTGCACACGTACTGAACCGGAGCACCCGGGTTCGAACCCGACCGCGGCGGCTGCGTTTTTATGGAGGAAAAACGCTAAGGCGCCCGTGTGCTGTCAGTGCACGTTAAAGATCCCTAGGTGGTCGAAATTATTCCCGAGCCCTCCACTACGGCACCTCATTTTTCCTTTCTTTCATTCCCTCCTTTATCCCGTCCTTTACGGCGCGGTTCAGGTGTCCGCCGATATGTGAGACAGATACTGCGCCATTTCTTTTCCCCAAAAACCAATTATTATTACACGTACCCGTGCTGAGATTAGCACTGAATTCGTCAGTCAAGGCATGACGAAACCCGGTTGAGCTTGTATGGAATGTCAGTGCAGCGAAAATGAATGCACATAACTTTAATCGCATCACTGTATTGCTCAAGCCACAGTGAACTTTGGGAGCGGTATATGCAAAGTGCACTGGCGGTCACTACAGTGGCCTTCCAAAGCATACCCACACGCAAGAATTCCGAATCGATATGCCAGTACAAGCAGGGTCCTAGTTCGCAAACTGACGGTCCCCAAATTTCCTACCGAATTAAGGTACCTGTCCATCCTTTAATATGAAAGCGGGAAGTCGGTTTACAAACCAGTACGATTTCCATTAAATCTTAGTGGAGTCCAAAACTTTTCTTGGGGATTAGGGAAAATAGTGGTTTTCGCTCAGGGCTTATGGGATAATCATTGGCTAAATGCAGATTTCGTGTTTCCTTTCATGGTAGGTCTACCTGTACCAAAATGGCTCAACATTCGATGCTGGCTTTATCATTATGTATTGCAGCTCAGTTTTCTCGCACCCTAAGTGCGCCGTACATGATGATGGATTTTTATGGCGCAAGGGCATCTTTGGCCAAAGAGCGCCATGGCACAAGGTTTTTTTCGTATACTCAAGGTTGTGTCAGAAACCCATTTTCCAATCATTTCACCCTAAAGAAGCCGAGCACCAGGCAGCGGAAAACTTGTACCCATTGTATCACAGGTGGGTGCCCGGCGGTTAGTGACTCTACCCGGCGGCACTGGGGATCGAACCCCGAACCTCCCGCATGCGAGGCGGATGCTCAAACGACTAGGCCACCTTACGTGAAGTGAGGCGAATAGTAGTGATTTTTTAATCGTAATAGTTATTTCCCTATTTACTCGTACAGTACGCTATGCACACGCACACCCGTAACGCTGTCAGCCTGGACAGCTATGCCCATACGTAAGTTTATGGCTAACGTCACTGCATGGAGCCTTGCAAAATACTCTGAGCTGCGTAAGAAGCGCACCACTTTTACACCAACGTTTCTAACTTAAACCTAGCTCAAGCCCAAGCGTAACACGAATGCTGCATCATGGCCCTCCATTATATATGTATCGCGGGAAAAAGAGCTGCATTCTTGACTTTTAACGTGGGGGTGGTTTTACCCCTCTGTTGTGCATGAACGGCAGTCGAAAAATCCATTTGAGAAATTCCGTGGTCAACATATACGGTTCGCACCTCATTTAATGATTAATTCTAGCGAACAAATTCTGAAAAGGGGTTTCATTGAGCATTTTGGCTTTAAAAATTTGACCCTCTGCGAGGAATTTTTAGAAACACTGACAATATATGGGAAGCGGCTGATGTAGATATTACATTTTATCCATGCCCAGTTTGTGAAGCGCAATGCAGAAATTTCCTGCTGTGCATCCGTTTCGCATCTAGCCTGTTGAGAAAACAATGACGCGCTTTCGATCAAGTATGAATTTATGACGACCGGCAGTAGAACGTAATTCTGCATATGCTGCCGCGAAAGCGCCTGTCTTGCTCAAATCATTCGGACGCCTCCGCCACCCAACACCCTATTTAGAGGGTGTTGCGCCACCGCCTCCCTTCCGCCCTTGCCTATCCCCCCTCCCCCCCCCCCCCCCCCCTCCTTCCGGCGTTTTGCGATGTGCAACAGACATGACGGCCAACGAATTACTGCCTGTCATCATTTCATGAACGCCTGTAACTCACATTATTGCTTCGGCACCCGTCGAGACCTATAGGCTACTTTTAAAACCACGCTGTTAATGAAAAGTATACTAAACTGCAACAATAGGGCGACTTAAAATCACTGGGCAACTACTGGTCCCTAGAGAGCATTAAAATAAGCCTCAGTCTAAAATAGGCATAGAGTTAAAATAGGGTTACTCGATGGGCGCGCTCCCCGCCGCCGCTAATCCAAAACATCTGAAAAAGCTAGTAGCGCCATCTCGGTTGCCTAGAAAGCACCATGTCACAACCGTCGAACCACTTCTGGGCCGGTAGAGCCATCTGTTATCTCCGACCAGAAATATTTTGCAGCCCGGTCGCAAAGGGTAATGGATAAATAGTACGAAACCACACGACTTTGCGGCTGCTAGAAGCTGGCTGCTGAGTGGTTTCTCATTCTGGGGTCATCAATGTGGTCTCTGCAGCGACATGTTTTCGGCTCCTGATGTTGTTACTCGTTGGCAAGCTGAACTTTAGTGCAAGAAGCAGGCATGGGATTACATGTCGTCTAGTGAGGTGAGCTGATGTTCCAAGAGAGTTTGCCGAAGAATTCGGCGTGGCACCGTGACGCCTCGTGTTGAAACTATTGACAATCTCTTGTTTTTTGCTTAGGCAGTTGAGCAAGACCTATTATGAAGTGTTGGGAGTAAAAAAAGACTGCACACAAAAGGAAATCAGAGATGCCTACGTCGAGCTATGCAAACAGGTACGAAAACGTGATGCATTGTTTACACATGCAGGTCGCGTGTCGAGACATGTCTTGGGTGCTCACACTAAGCGTTGCAATGCAACCTTGACACTGTAACCTTGACATTTTACCAAATCGCAAAATCACTTCTTTTTAAATGGCACTGTGGCTGACATTCTGCTACTTGGTTTCAGCAGATGCTGTAGTCTATAGTTGCGCCACGGATCATTCAACCGGGGTCGTGGGATTTAAATTACCAGGGGCAGAAATGCATGAAAATTTGCTCATGGTTCAAGAAGCGGCTGAGTATGCCAGTTGTTTGAACGTTCTAACCTGTCACACGAATTCCTCTCCAAGATTCACCGAAAGATACGAACAAGCATCTATGTTTTTTGCCTTTTTTTTCTTCAAAGCTCCACCCAGACGTAAAAGGTGCTACTCCATCATCAAGGGACCACAGCAAGTTCACTGAACTTAACCACGCCTATACAGTTTTAAGCAGGCCCCTTGATCGTAAGCACTATGATGACACTCTTCAGCACCCAGGCTATCATACTGCCCAAGGAGTCGTGTGGAGGCCGTCTGCAGCACGGTAAATGTTTCTACATTTCCTATCTTCTTATGCTTAAGAAATTACGCATTTGCAAGTAAAACAGCTTTTCTACTTACAAATGCCTGACCGTTTTGCTTTCCTTTGACTGGAAGAAAAAATACGCCCCATTTTACGCAGGTGGCTCAAAAATAGCCCTTTGTGTCAGAAATGCAGTTGTACAAAAGAGAGAGAGAGAGAACAATATAATTATCTCAGAGGACACCATTTCATTTTGTTGAATGCTGCACTGTCTGTGTAGGAAAATATTACAAGTGGACATTAAGTAACTCACCAAGGTGCACTTAAAGCATGCACTGCACAGAAGGGCAGTAGAGGCAGTAATAAGAAACATCAAACCCAGTAAAGCAGTAGCCATGCCACACAGTCAAACAATAAGACTGTGCTGTGTCCTGTGCCATATTAGCATAAGCATTAACAAAAGAACCAATTGGTGTACTCCACAAACTCACTAAGGTAAACTAGAGAAATTAACTATTTTGTGCAAAGATTGCATGAAACTGGATACTGGTTGCCTCGGCCTTGCTTTTCTATCATGCATTATTATTATTTCCATCTTTTTTTCTCTCTGATTGCTTGACATTTTTTGTACCATCGTTTTCTTCACTTGGCGCTCTTTTTTGTAATACCCCCCCCCCCCCCTATGATAATGCCCTCAAGGTGAAATCTAGGTATTGAATAAATAAAGATATAGAAACAACAAACTGCACCTTGTAAAGCCAGTTGTGGGCAAATAAAGGTTGTGTCAGCACCAAGAACATTTTATTGAAGTTATGTAATGCCACCTTCACATTAGACATTCACCTTACACTTAACTCCGTACTTATGAAAGAAGGAAAGCCCCCTTGTGAACAATGCAGTGAAGTGGTCACAGTAAATCAATTTATTTTCATGCAGAAAGCTTGTGAATCTAAGAAAAAACATTTCATATTACTTTAAATCAAACACATCCCTTCTCACCCCTACTAGCTCTCAAGAGAAAATGCAGTAGTAGACTTATAAGGTGTTAGGTTCTTAAAGGAAGGAAATTTCATAAAAAAACTACCATTTTAGAAACTAGTAGTCAGTTTGCACAACTGACTTTTCTAGCTAGGTATTTGGTGCATGATAGCTTTAGCTCCATGTGTGCATGAGACCTCAAAACAACACACGACTACAAACAAACTTGAAACTTGATCTATATTTTGCCATTAACTCCCCAACTGCTACTACTACGACCTGCATCTGCTTATGCAAAAGCATTCGGTGAATGTAGTTTCCTCACCAGCAGTGTTCCGGCCTCGGAACCACGACCTGACTAACTGGTGCAGAGAGGAAGAGCTACAAATGAGCGCTGCACGTCAAAAAAAGATTGTTCTCTAAATGTGGGCTTTTTATACACGCATTCCTGGGAAGGCAGCACGATGCAACAGAACACAGAAAAAAAAATTGGTCTGAAACCGTTGTCTCACCCAGCGAAACAAAATTTAAGTGGCCAGAAACATTCATTGCATTGAAAACTTGTCATTGCATCCTACCATCGTTCACACGGCCATCAGCCAGCCATTCACACAAGGTAGTGGATGTATAACCTTGCTGATTCAAGTCCTAGAGAAGAGGTAACATATTTTCACTTCACCAGTCTCCAGTTTACAGAGAGTACATAGACACAAAGACAACCGTTCCTGGCTCAGTTCTTCTTCAATGTCGGGCTGCAAGCAGACAATGCGTCATCAGTTTTGTGCAATGCATTCAGCTTATCTGTAATTGCTGATGCCACTGACAAGAGCCTAGGTGTTGCATAAATCATTTGGAGAGCATGTATCTTGCAGGAAGAGAGCTCACTTTGCTTTCTGGAATCATATGTATGAAAGCAATTGATTTTGGGCTCATTATATGCATTCTGTATTTGTGCACCTTTGAGCGGTGTAGGTAGCTTCAACTTCTCGCATTGAACTATTAGCACAGTTGTGTGAGAAAATGAAAAATAATTTTTGTTCTGTGGCACTTTCTCATGCGCAAAATGACAAGGAGCATGCAGTTAAGAGCACCATCTGAAAGCTTTAGCAGCTGCTCTTTCATTTGTTCAGCATTTTCTGGTGCTGTCGGATCTGGAAAAGCTCAATGCAACCTGCCTTTGTGATGAGCAGTACTGTTTCTAATCTCCCTCCAAGGATCTGAAGGCCAATCTGTCAGTTGCTTGAGGACTCTCCAAACTTGGCCAATAAATTTGCAGTAATCAGGGAATTGATGAAGTACGCAGGAACATGGTGGCAAATGTCTACAGTAACAGCACTATGACGGTAGTTCACCAAGAGGAGTCAGAAACTTGTCTTACCTGTAAATCATTCCAGTTTTTGTTGTCATGTGCAGCTGTCTGGGGCTGTTAAGGCAGAAGTTGTTACAATGCTCTTGTGTTATGGCCAACCTGCAAACAGGAACAGTGTTCCTATCTTTGTCTGAGTTGTTCAGATCTGCTGACCTAGTTCAAATTAGTGCTGCAGAAAGAAAATGTTTACATTATTGGCACTAACATTTTCAGTATGACTGTACCAACTGGCCAAAATAGGTATAGCTAATTACAGGCTCCAAACACATCACTCCAAAATTCTAATAAACCCATTCCTTTGCATTCGCTTCCAGTTATGAAGATCCATTCATGCACAGACAAGGAAAAGAGTCGGAGCACTACAAGACACCGAGGTACGAGGACTTTGCTGAGGAGTTCAAGAAGCAGCGGATGTATCACCAGCGTTCCAAGATGTATGTTGTCTTGGGGTGCCTCATCCTGATATTCTCGGGTGCTTGCCTCCACTACGCTGCATTCAGGTGAGTGCACTTATTACCGTGGAAGAGCACATATTTTCATCATGCAGAAAGGCTGTCAGTATAAAGAGGGCGCCTTTTGTGATGGCTAAAACCATTCCTTTTTTTTTTTTCTGGGGCTTATCATGGCATTGACAACATACATGTAACATTCCTCATGCTTGGCCATTGATATACCATTGTGCTGTTTCTTTATTTTGTTCTTTCTTTGGCCATGCAATTAAGAAAGCACTCTTCTGTAGTACAAGAGAAGCAGTTAATGGTGAAATGTTATTTTATCTTATATAATAAAGACCATTCTGATACAACAGAAGTAGCAAATGATGGTGCAGCATTGAAACAAACATACAGGAGAGGGTTATGATGAGTGTTCCAGGGCCCATTTAAAGATGTGGTCCGACCGAGTTTTCTGATGTTCAGGAAAAAGGAAATGTGCATGAAAAGGAAATGTGCATGTGCATGCTGTCCTCCATTCTTAATTTAACTCACCGCTTGCAGCAACACGAAATAGTCAGCAAGGGTTAGAAAGGTTTTACAAGCCTGCTTGTCAAATTGTAGTAGAGTACATATTTTGTGCACCGTATCATATTTGTGCCAATGCTTTGATTCCTAGAATGAAAAGATCTAAATTGCTGGCCCATGTCTATCCTCTGCTAATTGGATGTGCTAGTGCAATATGGGGGAATATGCCAATGTAGAATCAAGCTGCATGTTTACTACGAGTTTAGTGTTCCAGTCATATTTTTCAGCCTTCTTTCACTGGGCCTGTATATGGTCAGATGAACATATTAGGTTTCCTTTGTTGTGTACACCTATTTCTAACTACTGAACACTAAAGAAAATTTTCTAATTCAAAAATTTTTCTTCTGCCTGCAGGTATGGGAGCTCCAATGAGATGAAGAGTAGAATGCAAGAGAAAAATAGACAGAACTGGGCACAGTACCATCAGTCTAAAAGTGATTTCAAGTGAGTATTCAATGAAATGCCTTGAAAGCATTGTGTTGTACCTTTAACTTTATAAAATGACTAACAAGACTAGTTTTTTGGCTGATAGATGTGTTCATTTGAAGTAGAACTTCGGAGCCGAGCATAGGACTCCAAAGAAAATGAATGAGGTTTTCTTGATTTAAAATTATTGTTTTGCAATAACCGTGAGAGGACTTGTAATCCCTTTTGTAAGAAGCCACTGCTGCGTTTCCTCATGTCGCTAGTTAAAAGGTGAAAATAACGGCCTTTTTTTCCATCACATGCATTCTTTGATCATGAAACAATTTTCTCTTATATTAATCTGAAAGACGGGTTGAAAATTTTATGATATCCTTAATAGCAGCCTTAAGGAGTAGAGACAGCAAATTTTTGGATGCACATTTTTTTGCGTAGAAGCGATGCGCTAGACAGTAGTATATATAAGCCTTGACATGGAATTCACCTGTGGCAGGTGGATAAATTATAATCGAATTTTTTGTCGTTTAGTTTTCGTTTCGGTGTAAAAAGCTGAATGGCGGCTTTGACATACAAGACGCATTCAGGTTACATGAGGCATGCAAAAACTGCGATGTAGTTACTGCTTTTTAACTTTTTGTCATTCTAAATCTTGAGCAGGCTTGCATAATAGTCGATATGAATTAAAACAAAGCAGCAATCATATTGCAGTTTTTGTATGTCTCACATGACCTGAACGCATCTTGTACGGCACAGCCGCACAGTCGCCGTTTGACTGTTGAAGCCAAAACATCATGAGAGAAAAAAATTCAATTATAAATTATTTACCACTCATTAGCGCAATCCACGTGGCCATCTATGTTTTCTAATGTGGTGCAGATCATTCTAAAGAGAGAAAACGCAACTAAAATTTGGTGTCTACCCCATTAAAGGAACACTCGTGGCATAAACAAAAGTTGGCCTGTGTCAATAGGGTACTGCATTCTAATCACACAGAGACCGCTCTCACCAAAAACAAAGCTTTTGTAAGCCAAAAAATACAAATAGAATATAGCTATCTCCATCGCCGGCCATATTCACAAATAAAATGCACGCGCCGATGCCGATATTTTGGCACGGATATCCTAGAGGCTGTACCTTATCACCATTCACCTCAAAACAGTGGCAGCCTGCACGATTTCCTCTCCAACAATAAAGTTTTTCTCTCCGTCTTTTATAATGATATGTCACGAGTTTGAATTGTGTGGTGAAGCGATTTTTAAGTGCAATTCTCTCACTCATAGATGCGTCTTTTGGTGCAGGACAAACGTCAGCTGGTTAGAAAGAACCAGAGAATCAGTTTTTACTGAGAACAACAATTTGGTAGAATTGTCCTCAGTGTTCCTTTAATCTCTGTGCTTTGCTTGCAGTCTTGGTTTATTTCTGAAGGCAGTGTGTTTCAGTTGGGCTCCATGTGCATGCACCGGAGCACATCGCTCGCAGCGCAGTGTGTGATTTTACTGCCTGGCATTTAGTACACAAATCTCACTCATTTTGCAGGAAGTATGGCATGGAAGGACAGATGGAAAGGCTACTTGGTTACAGACCTGAGGCAAAAGAAAATGGAAGTAGTGGAAGCCATGAAGACTGAGGCCTTTCCAGCTGTATTTTATATATGATTGTAATAAAAATTTAGATATTTTGGCTCCATCATATGTGCACATTTAAGGTGTGATCCAAATTTGAATGTTGATTTTCGACGTGGTTGTACTAAATCTACCAAATCAGTATGGAAAGCAATTTCGAAAAACACAGAATGTACTAAAGTATTGATTGTTGGAGCGCAATGCTTTCTATGCAGAAATTTTTATCTTTGCTTCATCCGCATCAGCTGTTTCAAGCTTTCCAGTCACCCATTGACCTCTTTATGCAAAGCACATTTTCCTGCCTTTCAAGTTGCAATATTGATTATATATATATATATATATATATATACCCACTCCGTTACCCTATATATATATAGGGTAACGGAGTGGGTTCCAAGAGAAAGTAAGCGTAGCAGGGGGCGGCAGAAGGTTAGGTGGGCGGATGAGATTAAGAAGTTTGCAGGCAAAGGGTGGATGCAGCTGGCAAAAGATATATATATATATATATATATATATATATATATATATATATATATATATATATATATATATATATATATATATATATATATATATATATATATATATATATATATATTTGAAGACTCGTGGAATTTGAAGCTAACCACTTATATTAAACGTGTAATGCATAAATTGGCCTGCATTTACTATGTTCATCTTCTGTCATGATTGCTATGCTGCAGAGAATCGGGGTAATGGGAAATTCAATTACACGCATTGACAATGTTTAACAGCTATGTGGCTTTGCAGTAAATGCTGTAGAAAATTTTCACTGTATTCTGATATAATGAATTAGGCAGCAGCTGCCCTTCGTAGGAGGCGTCAAACACTTTGGGCGAACGAGTGCCTTGACGTCGCGGTCAACCGTTTTGTACCCGCTGGCATAGCATGGCGGGTGCGAACAGCTGCAATGCGAGTGACCGCAACGTCCTTTTACGGCCATTTTCCTCTGCATTCTTCAGTTGTGGTCTTGTATACATGCGTCGTCGATTCGGCCTGCCGGCCAGACTACCGGACTGTTGTGGCCCAAAATGGGGCAAATTGTGTGTAAAAAAAAATTCTACCCTCGGCGGGACTCGAACCCGCAATCCCCGGTTTAGGAGACCGATGCCTTATCCGTTAGGCCACGAGGGCGAGACGGCGAGGGCTGGCCGACATGACAACTTAAAAGAGTGAAAACGTTTTCTAATTTTATTTTTAGTTTAACCAGGCGATAATAGTTTTGTAAGTAATATGCACACAATATTTATATAATATCTCCTCAACGTGGTACATAATACGACGTGACACCAGATTAAGGGTCATGCATTTACATATGTAAATATTTCTCCGTACTTATTTATATATAAATATATGAGCGCAACTTTTAGTTTCAGACGCTAAATAATAACATTTTCAAGCACGTTTTGAATGCCTTAATTTGTAATACCATTATTCTGCCTTAGTAGGCGAAGTCCCAGTTTTGTGCTTCAAACACTGGGATGGCACGGGCGGTGAATAGTGGCGATAGCAGCGGCAGGTGGTGGCGTTTAGACAACACGTCGAAGGCATCGAAGGTGAAGCAGGGGGCGATAACGCCAGCCGACTACACACGCTGCACCGTCTCGAGCACCGCAAACTCGCCGATACCGCCTAAAGCAAAGGCCTCTTCGAGCCAAACGCTAACAAGAACCCGCCATGGCGTTTTCCCTGGCCGGTCGTTTGGGCCTGGCGACGACCACGGCTTTACTTCGATCGCCGGCAGCAGCAGCGGCGGCGGCGTCATCACCGCTGCGACTCCTTTGCACCGCGCCGATCGCGGACAAAATCGCAAAGCTCGTCAAGGAGGACAAGGTCGTCGTCTTTATGAAGGGCGTTCCCGAAAACCCCAGGTGCGGCTTCAGCAACGCAGTGGTTCAAGTGCTGCGCATGCACGGAGTCGACTACAGCGCACACGACGTGCTCGAAGACGAGACGCTTCGCAAGGGGATCAAGGACTTCAGCAACTGGCCCACCATCCCGCAGGTTTACATCGACGGCCAGTTTGTGGGCGGCTGTGACATCCTCCTTCAGATGCACCAGAACGGCGAGTTAGTCGACGAGCTTGCCAAAGTGGGCATCAAATCCCTGCTCGTCGATGCCGCGTCGGCTGCCGAAAGCTCCACTAACGAGAAGCAAGAGAAGCGGTAACGTGAGCGCGTGTTGTAGATTGTAGAGGGGAACCTATCGCCCCCTTTCCTGACTGTGGGTGCTGCGGTGAAACACCACTTATCGGGAACTTGCGCGGACATGCGGTGACCGTGAAAAGAGAAGTTGCCAGTGATGCTGCGCGAAGAGCGCATCCCTTTGTGTTTGTCGCGGGCGGCTTCAGTCAAAGCGAAACGTTCAAAACGCACAATTTTGTCTCGCGTGCTTGTGCAGGCCTGTCGCGAATACCAGTGCGGCGGGAAAAGTGGCAATCGGCAGCCGTTGTGGCGAATTGAGCGTCTGAAGATTAAAAATGCCGCCGCAGCGTGTTTGTCGGCGCTACGTGACTACAAGACGCACGGTAATGGCGGCGCCCTCAGTCCCGTTGCTGGTTTTGTGATTGTTTGAATTTCGTTTTTCGCTTGGCGTAGAGTAACGCACAGTATATCACGATGGCTTTTTCTTTTTTTTTTCGTCGTGTTTAGACGACTTGCACATGTATACGACCTTAGTGATTTACTTGTGCCTGATTGAGAGCACTGATAAAATAAATTTATTCTTTCCATCAACTTGTGTCCTCGCGCACCTTCATTGCGCAATGTTTTTCGCGAATGCGCCCATTTCCCCTTCGGCACTGGATGCAGCCGTTGGCGGTAAAATATGCTAATTACACTTGGTTGGCGCAATATGTGAAATCATTTCCTTCCTTTGATAAGCACGAGGTTGCTAAAGCGTGTGCAAGACGCTATCTTTGCTTTCTGTCCCAGAAACAGAAACGTACAAAGAAATGCAATTTTCTTTTTTCTCTCGTTTCTTTGCTTGCTTATTTTTCTCTTTTATTCGTTCTATTTCGTTTTTACGCGTTTTTTTCTGGTTCGAAGTGCAACTTCCGCATTGTGAGGTACTAATTTTTTTGCGACATAGTAAGCGGCCAGAATGACAAGGTTTAAGCAGAGGGCTTGCTTTGTTTTTTACAGTTCAGCTAGACTACACTACTGCAACTGCAGTTATTCCATGCACATGCAGATAATAAGTGTACTGAACACAAGGAGTTGTAGTCTTGTGCATTCTCACAATCATGTTGAAAATAGCGCGCCGAGTTCTCTTTGGAGTGTTTAGTGACACCAAAGATAGAAAATGCAGCAGTTCCGTTGCTTATCGCATGCTCTACACCAATGATTATAGTACTTTAGTCTGTGCTGGTGTCGCTTTCTAAATAACAAGGTGTGAAGCGTTGATCTGAATTCTTTCAGCCAATTTTTCCTTGCCTTCTGTGCTATTTCTAAGTACTAAAATTGCTGCAAATGCTCTATAGGAAAAATTGAGGGTATAAAAGAGTATGCGCATTTGCTCGCTTCGGAAGTGAAATAAACGTCATGGCAGGTTTCATATTTTTTCACCTTTTAAAATACAGCATGACGCATCTGACCACAATTTTTGTGAAACAGTTTGATAGCAGGTCAAGCAGAAAATAAATACTGAAGCCAATTGGTGCTCCTCAAACCCAAGAATAATTAAGCTTTAAAGACTTAAAACTTCTCTGCTTGTGAAAAATCTCTGCTGGCATATTTCCAAAAATAAATGAACTAAAGCAGCCACTCACCGTTCCAGCATGCAAGGCTATTTGTGTGTCATTTAAGCAGAATATTCCACTAAAAGGACAGTAAAAACATGTCCACTAAGGAAGACAAGAGAAAAGTTTATTACTGTCTAAATGCAGAGGCTTTCAAAGTAAATTTTCTTAATTTAACATTCATTAGTGCATGACTTCGCCACGCTCAAGTAGCAAGAAGGATTGGTCATGGAGAGGAGCTTCGTGTTGCATACATATATATTATGTATTATCTTTTCCATTGAGCCAGTTGTTGCTCATGCAGTGTATGTCACTTGAGACAAGCATCTGTTTGTGAGCTGAACTCTCTGATATCCCCCACCAAAAATCGATTAAGTATCCAAGGTACACCTTCAATGTCAAGTCTCGTAAATTGTTACTGGGCATTTCTGTTACCAGGTTCATACGGTTTTGCGGTTTCCTGCGAGCTGGATATGCTTATTAATACACGTCTTTTTATCACAAGTACAACGAGCAGTAGCTCGTCTCTGCCCTGTACTTCAAAACGCCTCAGATGTACGGGAAACCTGGCTTGCTGTTACCGAACTTTCACCACTCATGCAGTGTACACTGTGGTGGTAAAGCATTGTTAAACTTCAGTCATTCATGTTTGGCATTTAGCTGCTGATCTCAAGGTCATGGGATTGAATTCTGGTTGAGGTGAAATGCAGAAACGCCTGTGTGCTGTGGTATGTCAATGCACGCTAAATTAATCCGGAGCCTTGCAGCACGTCGTTCCTCATGGCCCCTGTGTTGCTTCGGGACATTGCAACATACCGTATGCCAATCATGTGCAGCAAAGATAGTGACGATGCTGAGTCAGCCCAGCTAAGTGCTGCCTAGCAGCTACGAAGTATCCTTGGTCTTCACAGATTCTAGCGAGAAGCTATGCCGAAAACCATTTCAGAAGGTGGGCTTCAGTAACCTCAAGGCATTTTTGTCATGACATGTTTTGTTCCTTCAGTTCTTTGATCAATGCTTGGAAGCGTCATAGGGCTTTGCTGTCTTCCGTTTGTACCGCTGCAGAAAGCTTTCGCATCCTTGTTTAGTTGGTCAACCGAGTGGTTGAACAGCTGCGCCATTAGCACCAAACTGCGTCAAATGGAAAATTGTGCTACATGCTGCAAAATCCAGTTTTGGCTCACTTTCGTGGCACACGTGCACTGAAAGGGGGTTAGAAAAGTTTTGCAACAACAAAAACAAAATTGAAGCCGGCGTTTTCAAATCTTGGCTGGGTGCTTTCACAACAGAACGAAGTGTTGCATAAAGAAAACACTTCGTAAATAGAATCTGCTTTTTGATTTGAGTAGCATCGCCTGTCTACCATTCGAAATCTGGAAAAAATATCTGAAAATCACGTATTGTCCTTGCTTCCTTGAACTCACTGTCAAAAACTGTGGCACTTTTAAACAGTGCTCTCTGGTTCTACATGGGCGCTGTCGCGTTTGTCACATAAAACAACCTGAGCTTTCCTTGTGTGGCCGATCGCCAGCTCGCATGAAAAGCGCTCGCGCGCGATAATGCTGGGGCCTTGCACAGAGGAAATTCGTTGACGGCCGTCGAGATAGCAGCCCTAATCGAGAGTCGGCGCGGCCGCTTCGCTCTCGTGGATCGGAAATGCAGTCTCGGAGCCAGCCCGGGCATGTGCATCTCGCAGAGCGTCGCCCATGCGCACTCTCTGCTGTTTTTGTTGTTGACCTCACACCCGCTTACTCTCGATGCCTTTCCTTTTCCTCCTCCTCGCTATAGTTTCGTTTTCGATCCTTCGGTTGTGTGCGCTCGCCTCAATGAGGCGGTGGAACTGCATCGGGAACAGCAATAGAATGCACGCAGCGCGTATAAGCACGCGGAGCATCATTTTGGAAATTTCCTGAATTTTTCAGGAACTGAAACTTTATGGCGCTCTTGTGAAAGCATGCTTCGAAGGCCTACGACCTCCATTCTTGCGAGCGATTTAACGCATCACGAAAATTTTCTTGCGGAATTTTAACAAACTGAATAGGCTAAAATCTGATCAGTGAAGCGTTGCTGATGTGCCGAGAAGGAAAAAAAAGTAACAGGCGCTCAGATGGTCTGATGCGAAGAACTGCGTAAAGAAGATGCGCTTTGGTGTCGCCTTTCCCTTGTCCTTCCGCACTGCCTGAAAGTTGCGCCAATTAATTTCACTTCTTTTTTCGCAGGCTTTTGTGGCTCGCTAATGAATTTATGCCTATATATTTGCTGCATGTGGTTGGGGGAGGGGGAGTGCTGCATACGGGGGGGGGGGGGGGGGAAGGGAGGTGGCCAGCTACATAGCTAGCAGAGTAATCATGGTGAGGTGGCTAGAGGGAAGTCACGTACTTCGGGAAGGCAGCTGGCTTTTCCACCGTCTTTCAATTCATTTGCACCGTTGTTCGTTCCACTGCTCTGTGGCCTTCCATTGAGTGGAGGCCTTAAGGTACAGGTAGGTGGTGCAGTGGGGAGGTGGGTCGAAGGTGGCGGTGGGAGGTACGTAAGGACTGATGCTTGGGCGAGTTGGTATGCCATGTTCAAGAAGAACAGCGCGAAAAGACAAGGACCACAGGATGATACACAAAGACAAGCGCTTGTCTTTGTGTATCATCCTGTGGTCCTTGTCTTTTCGCGCTGTTCTTCTTGGAGGTACGTAGCTTCGGCCACCATGTCTGGCGTTTTTGCAGTGATAGTAGCACTGCTTACGCACTCTATTGCTGCTGAAATCACTCCGCTGATTTTAGTTCAAACGTGACAACACTCATGGGCCCATCGCAAAGCTGCGTTGCTGTGGAACCGATTGGCGAGCACCAAGCGGGCTATACGTCCCGTCGAGAAAGACGCATTTGGGTGGGATTTCTGTTAGCAGCGCTGCTCTCAAGGCGTTGCAAGGAAACAATTGGGGTGGTGCCGCTCGCATTGTTCCGCTGAGCTGCCGCTTCTCGTTCGTTTCGTGAGTTTCATCAGCAGTTCAGCACTTTGTGTTCCTTCGATAACGATCTCTGATGTCATTCCGCAGGCGGCATTGTCTAAGCCAGAATCTTTAAAAAAATACGGTATATAGTACCTGAAGTCTTTAGTTTCAAGGATAACACTTTTGTTTTGTTTATTTTGTGATATATGTCATTATTTTTCACTCTGAGTAAAAACTTCAACAAGGTACAACTGAAATTGAGGACAACGCAGCGAGCTATGGTAAGGAAAATTGTAGGTTTAATGTTTAGCGACCAGAAGGGGGCAGAGTGGGTCAAGGAACAAACGCGGGTTAATGACATCCTAGTCGAATCCAAGAGGAAGAAATGGGCCTGGGTAGGGCATTTAATGCGAATGATGCCATGCGGAATGGATTCCAAGAGAAGGCGAGCATAGCAGGGGGCGGCCGAAGGTTAAGTGGGCGGATTAGATTAAGTTTGCGGAGATATGGGGCTTCAGCTGGCACAGGACAAGGTTAATTGGAGAGACATGGGAGAAGCCTTTGCCCCGCAGTGGGCGTAGTCAGGCTGATGATGAGTGAACATCCGGTGAACATGCCGGCCGGCTCGAAAGGCCAACATTTTGATAAAACTCCATTTGCTATATGCTGCAATAGCTGAAAATTTGCTACAAAACGCAATTTTATTTTCTAGTACAAAAGCTGGAGCGTCTGTTACAAGACTCCTTTTTCCTGCTACAAAACCTGAAACTGCTGCTACAAATTACAATTTATTCTGCTCCGAATGCTGCTACAAGAAGCTTGTCAGTTCCACCACTGTGAACCTCATCAGCTTGCACGTTTTTTTTTCCAAGTATTCTTTTGTTGACGAAGATAGCTTTGAGGATATAGTTGATGGTAACCTCTAGCACGTGTGCCGGAGGCGCTGCTTGGGTCTGTCAAGTTCCCACCGTGCTCTCCTTCCTGAGGCCCAAAAAATTGTAAATCGCGGCATTTATAAGGTGTATACGAATTAAGCGAAGCTTGCCATATGTTGGAATGCTGGCAATTACTTTTTGATCGAGCTATTTGACTAAAAACAGCAAGTCATCCCGCATTTTCTCACATTGCGGAGTGGCATCTGTTAACCTCCGTGAACAGAAGGTGGTGTAAGCAGGGCGCAGGGCGCTAATGCATGCTCGTGCGATAGCTTACCACCAATGGAGTTAGTGATGAGTGTAGCTCAATATCCTCCGTCGACGTTACCGCATTTTCCGCTAATAGATGGCGCCGATTCTCCAAAGCGTTAGTCACTTTTTGTGGTGAGAAGTGTCTCGAGAGAGAGCGATTTCAAGCATGCCTGCCAGCAGACACCAGCACCGGCATACATTTTTTTCTTTTTCTGGTTTTGGCCGAAATTTGCTGAGAGCCATAATTTGTCATGAAGCATGAGTGGGTCTAATGCTCATGACAGCCGTTTGGGCGAGTTGGTCTCTCATATCGAACGTTGTGCAGCCCAGCCTTAGAAACGGGGACAGAGGCAACACGTGGTCTAAAGGACTGGAAGTTAATGTGTTGTCTGTCTCTCGTACTCCTCGTCCCTGTCGGATACTTGCCTGAAGCAGCTCCGCACCCATTCGAGATTGCTGCACATGATTCCTCCGCGACAAAAAAGTAGTCCGCTGCCACACTTTCCTTGGTACCTAAACAAGAAGCTTCTCACAAGGAAAAAAATTATAAGGTGTAAAATTTTGATGCCTCTGGTTCGGTTGATATATTCAAACATTAAAAAAATTGGCAGTGGCTTAGCTCGGCTGTGCCAAGATATACGCAGCGAAAGCTAAGGTATAGCTTGGTTAGGCTTGGTTAATTTTGGTCGCAAGTCCAGGTTAGTCTGGTTGTCTGGCTAGTTGTCGCGTGGTTCGTCGTGCGGTTGGTCACGAGGTGCGGTGTGACCACGGTGGGAATGCGAGCACGGTGAAACCGCGAGTTCGTGGCCAATTAATGTAGCTTTCGCTACAAAAGCGGATTTACTGTTGTGATTGGACAGCGGATTAATACAGGGCACCGCGGACCATGTGGCTCATAGTCACCAACTGTCGTTTTTTACAGGCGCGAACTGAGACTATAGGAGCCTCGGCACATCTTCACACAGAACAACTCTACGCCTATCGCTGCTTCCGCGTTCTGGGACTTTCAGGGTCACCGAATCAGGCGATACAGAGCCTTTGGAGTGGCCTTTATTGCTTCTCTGCAAGGCTACGCCCAGTTGATGTCCTCGATGGAGAAGGCCAGCGACATGGCGAGCGCCGAGCAGCCGACGCCCATCGCCATCAGCGTGATGGCGATGTTGATGGGGTTGAAGCCCATGCGCGCAGCCACGCGGTCCTCGGGCCGGTCGGCCACGGCGTACAGGACGATCATGATGACCGCAACGAGGAAGAAGTAGGTGGCGAAGCAGAAGGCCGTCAACGAGGTGGCCGCGATGATGCCCTTGTGCCGAAGCAGCTCCAGCCGGATGGCGCGCACGCGCTCCTTGAACACCGTCTGGTGGTGGTGGGGCGTAGCATTGGCGTGCAGCAGTACGTGTGTCGCCATGATATGTTTCAGGCGGGCCTAAGCTAGCTACAAGTTCAGTTCAGTATTATTTGAATGCTATAGCATTTAGGCTGTCGTCATGCAGTTTCCGGTTTCTCCATAGCGAATTTCCCCGATTGTTCGAGAGAGGTCACGCAACCTTGTGACGTCACCACAAGCCATCGATTGGTCGAGAGAGGTTGCGTGGCTTTGTGACGCCATCACCGAACTTTGTGGCAGGTGGACCCCAAAATTCGGATGTTGGCCCAACAGAGAAAATTTTAAAGGGCCCCCGAAATTTTAGAAGTCGGCCCCAAGATGGGGATTAGTGGGTGGACGAATTTAGATTTGTATGTAAGATCAGGATAATCTCATACTATAATCCAACTGAAGGTACTCGACCATTCTATAAGCTGATCTCTCATGCATACCATTCCAAACAGAGTTTTGACGGGAAAATCGCAAGACATTAGACACTCATTGTAAACTCCGTAGCAGGCAACCTAAAGGCTATCGCATTTTATTCTTTAAGAATGTGGTTAAGAAGGCCCCCAAGTTTCTTTTTTCTTTCCTGCAATCACTGGATGGTTTTTTCCCCAGGGTTTCCCCAGGCCAAAAGCCACACAAGCGGCCTGGAAAGGGCCCGGGAACGATTGATAGGCAGTACACTATAATATGCTTATATATATATATATATATATATATATATATATATATATATATATATATATATATATATATATATATATATATATATATATATATATATATATATATATATATATATATATCGACAAGTATGAGTACTATGGCACGCAATCGCAACAGGATACAAAAGCATTTTATATCATGCGGCTGACAACAACAGAGCAAATAATGCTAATCACACAGCACAGACGACAAGCAAAAATGGAGATGAAGATCACCGTTTGGTTCACTGGTTGATTGATCAATCACTCGACCGCTTGCTCAAGCTTGCCCCGCTCAAACCTCGTGACCAGGATACCGCTTGCGGTTGTGACAGTTATCAATTCAAAGCAAAATCGAAAAGTTTCTCCGCGCTTAGGTTTGCTACAACCAATCTGCAATAGTTGGCTGTAATTTAAGGTGCAGAGGACCCAATGGGCACTGGCAGTTCCTTGGATTTCCTGTGTATGTTTGGGACGTCCATGGGACGTCCAGTAGAGTCCCAGTGCCCATTGGCGAACCAAAGTAAACGAAAACGACCTTTCGGTCTTTTAAGAAATTAGTCTCGAGGGAGCACTCGAGCGATACGTTCTCGAATGATTGCACCTATAGCGTACAACCACTTTCTCTGTATCCAAGTAAAGCACTGCAATCAGGAAAAAGATATGAAAAACGGTTGCTTACGGTTGAGCTGACCGTGGAAAAGTTGTCATCCTGCGAGCACATAAAACAGCTACATCGGAAGCCCGAACAAGCAGGTTCAAATCGCTAAAATTAGAATCTCACTGAAGACCGCGGTTCGAATCCCACATGTGACCTTTACTTTTTCTTGTTTCTGTCCTATATATACATGCACCATAAGCGATGATGCAGTGAGTAGTGCCCTTAACGCGATGACATTCAAAAGGCTATAGAAATGACCGCACGCGAAAAGTGAATGCTTTTATGTGTACCAATGTCTTCGTCCTCCATGATTGTACCTATACTTTTGCGCACAGTATTATGAAAGTAAACCACGTACGCTGCCCACTATAGTGACTTGCGACCTGTCGATGTTATAAGCTAAGCACATAAAACGTTAGAGGTCACTGCGGCTACCCGTATTTGAGGAATGCGAAAGCATTGACGCCTCCTCGACACTCGTCGCCTCTTTGCCCCTCTTTGTCCATTGACATTTGCTTCTAATTAACTAATTAATCTATGTCAATATAACTTTTTGTTCTATTAATTATCACTCATCAAACACATTTCAAACTTTATTTTCACTTCTTTGCCTATTTTCCCACTATTTTGCCGTCCACGGCTGTTCTCTCATCTCACTATATCGACGTCCACACTATTTCGACGTTTTTTACATAATTGGCTCTAATTAATTAACTAATCATTTTATTGACATAAAATTTCTTGCGCATCATCCTCACATCGTCCTCTATCGATCACAACCATTATTCTGATGCAACCTCTTCTGAGAACGTCACAATCGCTGCGGATACGTTTTGGTGACACGCTTTGGTGACACGACCCCGTCGTTATAGCCTAGAAATGCTTTCGCATTAAAAACAAAGTATCCGATCACTTACATCGAACAAATCGGGCGACATGGCCACGGGAGGTGGGGGCGGCGGTGGCGGCTGCTTGGTGCCCTTGACGATCTGCGATCGCGATGCTGCACTGCTTAGTGTACCTGCTGGTGTAGCATCCGAAATTGCTGCATGACAAAACTGCACCCCTATTACACGGGCGGTTCCAACTGCCGTTTATTCAGCGACTGCTACCACAGTCGGGTGGCTTTTCACGACACTCTCTTGAGTTCAGTGAGTTAGCTGCGATAGGTGGTAGAGGGATGGTGTGTGTGTGTGTGTGTGTGTGTGTGTGTGTGTGTGTGTGTGTGTGTGTGTGTGTGTGTGCGTGTGTGTGTGTGTGTGTGTGTGTGTGTGTGTGTGTGTGTGTGTGTGTGTGTGTGTGTGTGTGTGTGTGTGTCCAACATGGTTTTCTTGTGTGAAATTTCTCTCAATGGGGGGGGGGGAATGGGGGCCAACCCCGCCCCTCTTAAACTTCCCCCTTCTCAAAGACGTCATATCATGGCTAAATGACAACGAACTTGTTTTGGGCTGCAAGCGTGAGATTTAATAGCCCTGTCTAACATTTTGAATTCAACCCTTATAAAAATGGTCTATAGCCAGTCTGTTGACTTTTAATAGACTCTATAGCCTTCCTATAGATATTTATCTTAGTCTATTCATAGCCTATAGACAGTCTATAGACAAAAGTCTACTAAAAGTGTATGGCCATAAATCTATAGCTTGTATAAAGACTGTCTATAAGATTTGTATTGCCTATAGACTGTCCTCCATGCTTTGTCTATAGAGTGTCTATAGACTTTATAGATAGAAGTCTGTGGACATTCTATAGACTGTCTAAAGAGATTTTTCTAAGGGAAGCAGCGTATTCGGTAAAGTGAGTGTGCTTTGCGCAGAGTCCGAGGAATCGCCCACGATGTACAACGACATGGAAATCCACGCAGTACCTCAAAACTGTGTTTACTTGCAATATGATGTCAGGGAAATATAACTTCTATAAGAGAGACAACAGAAAGAAAAAAGTTTGCTTGCGTGCAAGCATGAGCCAGCCAGCATTTGAAGGATCAAGCAAGTATATCGTGCAGTCCTGAACGGGACACAAATGTTTCGCCCTACACTGATTTGCTAACGATGTTTGCGGTATACTTCGAATCATGTGGAGTACTTCGTAGCCTTTAGAAGTAGAAGGACGTTTAATGCACGCTCCGAGTGCTTTTTGGTTTTATGCACTTTTCGTTTTTGTCTGCATGTGTATTGTGCACTCGGCGTCAAAAGTTCACGAAGCACGCGAGTCGCGAAAAAGGTGCATTTCGACCTAGCCAATTTATGTAACCTGAAATCGAAATGTTAAACCTACTCTTTAGTGCGAGAATCAGCACGGCAGACTACCCACCACTTTTGGCCAGTCCGCCAAGGCTGCAAGGGCATATCTACACATGGGTCACTTTTGAAAACGGGTGTACATAAAAACGCAGCCGCCGCGGTCGGTTTCGAACCCGAAGTTCCCGGGTTCGAACCCGACCGCGGCGGCTGCGTTTTTATGGAGGCAAAACGCTAAGGCGCCCGTGTGCTGTGCGATGTCAGTGCACGTTAAAGATCCCCAGGTGGTCACAATTATTCCGGAGCCCTCCACTACGGCACCTCTTTCTTCCTTTCTTATTTCACTCCCTCCTTTATCCCTTCCCTTACGGTGCGGTTCAGGTGTCCAACGATATATGAGACAGATACTGCGCCATTTCCTCCCGCCCCCCACAAAAAAAAAAACAATTACATGGCATGCGTCACGTGCCCTGCCATGCATGCACTTTGGGGGGCGCGGCCAGAAGGTCAGAATAAGTGAAGACATCTCTGTAAACAAGTGAATTTCATGCTTTTTGAAAATTACAGGATTTCGCTTATGCTTAAGAGCAGAAATGCGAAAACATTTTTCTTTCCTCTTTTGCTCCCTCAATTTTTCACTTTTAATTTTTGTTCTTTGAAATTTTGTTAGTTTATTTTTATTTTATCACTATATTTTAGTTTTATTTTTGTACTTGATTTAATTTAATTAACTAATTACAATTCATCAATCAAACTTTTCCCATTTCAAGATCTACTCACGCACTACCTAACACAATCAAACTTTTGCACATTAATCTCCACAGAACGACATGATCGTGCGGACAGAATTTGCGGACGCTTTTTGCTGACACGACATAACCACATAATGATTTCGCATTAATAATTATGAGAGAGTGACCGGTGCTAATGCGTCGGAGTGACGCCAGTGACGTATTTGGGGGAGTCACGATGCAAATGCGGCGAGTGGTTGACGTTGCATAGGCAAGACGGGCGATTGTTGATGGGTGTGAGAATATAACAAAGGGCACAAGTTAGGCCTTGATTGCAGATTTATTCATCTGGGAGCTTGCTGGAAATACAGTCCTATACGGTTTAAGCGGGAAATCTTAACCTTCTCGGCTAAGAGAACGAATTCTCGTATTACCAGCAGTAATCGATTGAGCTCACCTTTCCCAGGTGAACGAAATAGTTTCAATGAACTCAAGTTTCCCGAAAAAAAGCCAATGGTTTCGATCTGCATATTTAACAAACGCCTGATATCTAACTATAATTAATACATCTCGTATGAAATACCATTTAGCTTGGTCTTTCCCCATTTAACAGGCATAAAATGAGCTTCCAGTGGTTTGCCATTTGACTAAATGCTGTCTAATTCAACGAAATATCCAATTCACTGAATTAATTTTGATCATATGTATCGATTCAGTTTGAGTATCTCCTCCGATTTAACAACATTGTTGACGTACCGAAACAATCTGTGCCTCCAGCACGCTCTGCTAAAGACGGTTCTTGTGAAATTTCGTCAACTCGTCGTCATCAACATCATCAGTATCATCTTAGCTCCATGCACTAAAGGAAAAAAAAATGTTTATTTCCCATTCATATGTAGTTAACCACCAGCTGTGGCCACCCTATCCCTGTAAATTTCTGCATCATGCTCCTTCAGCAGAGCAGGAGCTGGCCCCACTGGCGTATTATACTTGGCCGCTATACCTCCCGCATTTATATGCATAAAATTGGAAAACCTGCAAATCCCCTCTGGCCTCGCCCCCTCGTGCGTGCTTTAAAAAGCTGCTCACATACGAGCGACTGAGCGAATTGAGCGATTAAGCGGTGCTTCGCGGCGAAAGATTTCCAACTTGGAACCTCATCGCTCTGGCTGCTCGTGCCGGGTTTTTACACCTCGGCGGCAGAAATCGCGACCGTTTTTGTTTCCATGTGAAGGCGGCTCGTCGCGGGAAATCAGCCGGCGTGTACCAACCACCTCGAGTTTCTTGTGCTCCGGCGGTGGCGGCGACATGGGCGCAGGCGGGCTCAGGACGCGCTGCAGGGCAGAATCCCTCTGCGCACGAAGGGAAAAAAATAATAGACACCTTTAGCATACCGTGTACCGTGTTACCACTACCGGATTACCGGAATCCTGGCCACCGGCAGTAAGCGTGCGCTGATTGGTCCCGATGCGGAAGGATTGCGCGCAGCTGCCGGGTACCTAGCGCCATCTGGAGGACTCTAGGCTATCCGCGCATGCGCAGTGAAGGCGCGCGGGCTACCGGTACTCCTGTCATGCTAGCCGTAACACAGTACACGGTACGCTAAAGCTGTTTAATAAGAAGACACAACGGCTCGCGGCCAAGTTAACCTCTCTTAAGCAACATGCAAAAATCGGGTAACTGACTATCTGGCCGTTAGAGCAGTCGGAGGCATTAGTAAGGCGTATATTTGAACTATACACCTTTCCATAGGGCGAGGAGGATGTCGAAATACCTCTTAACTGGGCTGTTGCAAACTGGTACCGCTGCCGCTTCCACGGCACTAGCGCGGAGTGCACACAACTTAGTGGCGACGCCCAAGGAGCCCTTATTGGAAAGGTCTACAGGTGGTAATCCATTCCAACGCCTTGGGTCCAGTGATCGATATAGGCTTGATAAGAATGTTATCCGGGTGGTCAGGGAGCTCTTGATTACAACGTATACGACGACGGGGCAGCGTTGCCGTTTACATACTAACATTTACGCAAATATTGCTGTAAAACTGTAACACGAGCAGTAGGAAGAGAGCATGTAAACAATATGCAGCGAAATTACGTACCATGGATGCATCGTTACTGTCTTTGGCTGTCCTCGAGCCGCACAGTGCCTCCTTGGACAGGTTCATCTCCTGGCCACGAGGAAAGCGAAACCATAGAAGCATACGCCGCTTTGCATATATAGGACACCGCGAACCGTGGTCCAGTGTTACCAACTGCTGTTTTTTGTTAGCTGTATCCTACTATAGGTATATTATCGAACTACTGAACGTAGCAATGTAAAAGTGGAATAAAACTAATTTCATTTGGACGCCCTCTTGGAAACCCTTATAATTAGATATTTAATACCTCGTTTTAACAGTCACATTTCCGAACAGATGTTGCGAAACGACCTTTTTTTTTCTAGAGGCAAAAATTAGACATGCACAGCTTCGGTTTAACCGTCATAAGCGAAACAGTGAAGATTGTGGACTCGTTGGATTCTATGCTGAACGCCGAGGTCCCGAAAGCGCGCGTCTTATATGCAGCACTCACCAATGGCGTCGCTGGCGTGTCGGTGGCTAAGGTGGGACTCTTCGACATCGCCGACTGTGACGACTGCCGGTGGACTGCGGCAGCTCCCGGCTACGAGGTAATTAAGCGGCATCGCAGAAAGAAAGACACGAGCAGCAGGTGTACTGCATTAGTACGCGCACACTGCATGTAGCTTATAAGTGGCCTTTCGTTAATTCGAACTCGAGCAGGCGTACTGCGTTAGTACGCGCGCACTCGTGTAGCTTATAAGTGGCCTTTCGTTAATTCGAACTCGAGCAGGCGTACTGCATTATAGTACGCGTGCACTGCGTGTAGCTTATAAGTGGCCTTTCGTTAATTCGAACTCGAGGCGTACTGCATTAGTACGCGCGCACTGCGTGTAGCTTATAAGTGGCCTTTCGTTAATTCGAACTCCAACAGCTAGGCGTACTGCATTAGTACGCGCGCACTGTGTGTAGCTTGTAAGTGGCCTTTCGTTAATTCAAACTCGCTTAATTCGAACTTCCGCTTCATACGAACGGACGCGCGGTTTCGTCAGTATCAGTTGTAATAAAAAGGGTCTTGTGAATTAAAGTCCGCATAATTGAAAAAAAGAAACTTGAAGGGATACTTAGGCTCCGCCTTAGGGTATGACGCGATAGCGTTAACGGGTCCCTGCAGTGGCCTAGGGACACCTTTGTGTATAACTTAACAGACACGGTCATTCTCTGCTTTACAGCCGTAGATCGCGAGGGGCCCTCATGCCACTCCTGGCGCAGTGATACAACGGCTAAGCGACGCTCCACAGCTCCGGCAGATGGCTGTTTCAAACACAGCCACCAATGGGGCTTGTGAGGCACAGGTTACGCTTCCCGAGCAACGTCTCGCGATCAGTCATTAATTTAACTGCTACCTGCCACGGTGTGGCAGCTTGCTCACAAGGTCACGTGACCTAAGCGGAGGGTGGGTCGCCAGCTTTTTTGCTTACAACACCAACGTCGGGTTTTCTGCAGACCAGAAGCCTTGACGCTATCGCGTCAAAAAAAATGCTCCCCTTGAAATTCGAATAATCAAAATTCGACCTGCGAACTTGTGACATACGTCCTTTGTGAAAATAATGCAAGCCACCGTATGCTTGTGAAAATGAAAATCGTCTATAGCACTGTGCTGCTGCTCCGGCACTCTCGTGTATAGCGCCCCAAAACTGTGAGCTATAGGTTGGTTGGATTTGGTTAATGACTCGAAAAAGGTTTAACGCAGTTCATCTATGAAAAGATCGAAGTCCTCGCCATTTGGCTATAATTAAGCGTGGCTGTGCGCTTGATTTGCAAGCATATGTGGTTGTGTTCAGCCGCAGGTAACCGCTGACGCACGCGCGCAAGTTCCATCGCATTCTTAGTAAAGTCTACCAATACGCAATCACTAAAGTATACCAATCTTACCCCGGCGTTCGCAAGTTCTTGTGCAGAAAGCGAATTTGTCTGAAAAAGGAAAGGTTATTGAATTATTAATATATGGAGAAGCTCTGCCGGGCGGCAAAACGCGCCGAGTTGTCCCCCCTCTGCTGCAATCACGAAAAACACAGTCTCGTTGTCGGGTGGATCCACCGATAAGTACAGCATTCGGGCTAGTGTATTACGTGTGATTCTGAATACAGGTTACTGAACTGAAGATAATTGCGTACAGTATATATTCGTAATCTGACTTAGGTGAACTAATTTTTCACCTTAAATGGTTAACATATACGATGGATAAAATAATCCAATCGGAATCAGCAGGTGCAGCAGTAACACTTATGCAAATGCCTTTATCGGGTTGGTCAAATGTTTAGGGGAATCCCCCAGGGTGGAGTAGATTTGTAATAAGGGAGTAATTACTCATTGGCATCCACCCAAATAAGCGCAGCCGTACGGCTAGAAAGGAAAGCTATACAGCTTTCTCAAAAACTTCGCAGTTAGAGAAAAATTCGTCCTGGTCCGGGGTTCGAACCCGGGACCACCGCTTCACCGGAGCAGTCGCTCTACCAACTGAGCTAACCGGGACGGCAAGCTTATGGCAGGGCGAGAGCGAGTTTATCAATAACTTGAAGTGGGAGCAGTGTTGGTCAAATGTTTAGGGGAATCGCCCAGGGCGTAGCCGTAAGGCTGCGCATGGGTGGATGCCAATGAGTAATTACACCCTTATTATAAATGTCTTTATCGTGTACCCATGCAGAGCTCACCGCCCCGGAAACGACAGCATGGCGTAATAATGAGCCATTTTGAGATACCCGGTTCACTTAAACACAGTGTACAGCGTATGGAGGCGCCAATATTCTATGTAGTACACACTACGATTAAGGGCCATTGAAATCTTACGTATGTGCTGTCGTTCAGCCGATCGAAAATCTGTTGTAGTCACGGACAACGAAAAGGCACACGCATACTATACACAAGGCGCTGACTGTGTACGTTTATTAGCTCCAGCTTCTCTTCTTTCAAGTGGTGATGATATTGAATTTTTTTAGGGCAAGGGCAGCTTTCGTGTTTCGTTTCGCTCTACTCATAGGGCCAAAGATCAATATTCCGAGCATTTAACCTCAGATAAGCCGAGCACTCCGCCAGGGGGACGCTTGCGCACATTGTACCACCGGTGAGTATACCCGGCGGTACTGGGGATCGAACCCCGCACCCATGCGAGGCGGATGCTGGAACTATTAGGCTATAGGGCGCAGTCAGTGTATAGCTCGTCACGTGCTGCATGCCTCCTTGCCTCCCTCATTCATGTGGCGCAGAAACTATATCGACATCGAAGCGTTGCGCCGCGTTCTCAAAGCGGCGTGACGTCTTGCGCTTATACAGAATGTGGTTACGATCGTCTGTGTTCTTTTTCGCGCGTATTTCATCGAATCGCCAAAAAGCCCCTGACTGCTACAACAACCATCAGCACCACCACCATAATCATCACCATCATCAGCAGCGTCGCCAAAAGACAATTGCAGGACAAAGAGATTTCCAATAATGCTTTCCAATCAATCCTTGTGTATTAGCCACAGCAACAGTAGCAGCGTCGTCAAGCAAGAATTGCAAGACAATGATGTTCCCTATAACGCTCTCCAATTCTTGTGCGTTAGCCATGCACAGCCACGTCCCGGCCATGCACGTCATTATCCCCACAAACTGCCCAGTCTCCTAGTATGTATAGATATAACGTGCTGGTATACACATACAACTAAGCAGTGGTTAAATTGAAGAGCAGCTGAACCTTGAACTGCTGCAAGAATTTTCTCAGAGCACGAATCCTGCATGGCATCCTGAACTGGAAAGCGCTATGACAAAAAACAAACAAACAAACAAAAAACGGACGGATGCAGACTACACGGACGAGCGCAACTGTTTATTTTCCGTGCAAGGAAAGGCTTTAGAAAGGAAACGGGGAGGGGCACACACTATGACAATTTATTCCAGCAGTCATTTTAAAGCGAATGTTGGGCATGTGTTATTGTGCGATGTCAGTGCACGTTAAAGATCCCCAGGTAGTCTAAATTATTCCGGAGCCCTCCACTACGGCACCTCTTTCTTCCTTTCCTCTTTCACTCCCTCCTTTATCCCTTCCCTTACTTCGCTGTTCAGGTGTCCAACGATATATGAGACAGATACTGCGCCATTTCCTTTCCCCCAATATCAATTATTATTATTATCATGTGTTATTTGTTGTCCTGTATTTCTGACTTCAGATAGCAGAATTCCTTTTCCTTTTCTTTAAAGCCGTTCCGAAGGCGAAAAATAATTGCAAGTAAGCGCTTGTTCCCTTCATAGTTTTCCCTTCGAACGAGAACACATTCGAAGGAAGTTCGCCTGGTTGGGGTTTTGAAACGAATGTTGAGAAATACTGACACAAAGCACTAATTTGTTTTCAACCCAATGATTCGGAACCAACCCGGTCCCTTACTCAGGGGTGACTGAAATGCGAGCTACCAGCAGCATTTCAAAAGATTATAAAAAGGAAAAGCGAAGGCTGCTCCTTAGCTAGCTCCCAATGGGCACTTAAGCTCTACAGGATGTCCTCAGGACGTCTCGAACGTCCCCAGGACGTCCATTGGAGTTTAAGTCCCCATTCTGCTGCTGCTGGTTCGCATTTAAGTCACCCCTAAATAAGAGACCGAGTTGGTCCCGAAGCGTTAGGCTGAAATTAAATTAGTGGTTGGTGTCATATTTCTCAACTAGTCTCCCTTCGTAGTCTGTTTTCGTCCTTTGTGAAATACCAATTAGCCCCAATCGTAGGTCATTCGTCCATGCACGACAGCTGGAATCCGTAGTGCACTGCGAAGCATGGCGCCCACAATTGTCTTCGTTTGGCATAATTCGGTGCATGTGCACCAAGGTTATTGGTATAAAATGAAGTTGGACTCACAAGTTCATATTTCCCGATCGCGGCTTTCATGTCGCTTGGGTGGGGCTTCTGATCCTTGGAGGGAACAAATGATAGCGCGGCATGAACGCTTTTGCAGCCTTTGCCGCCTCTTGGAAAACTTGCTTAAAACGTTAAAAAGCTTCGTGAGCACTTATTACACGCTTTTATCCTGTTTTTTAAAAGATTGAATACAACAAGATTCTCGAATTACTCTGTGTTACGTATGGAAATGTTCCTAAAATGTTCTTACACAGCACAACTCAAAGCACCCTGCGTTTTCTTCCAGTTTGCCTGAATTTACTATTCAAGTAAATGATTAACACTGTCACCTTTACAGCTGGCGTTGCCGCGAGAGGTATACGTAGAAGCAGCTGGTGATAGCAAGCATTGATCACAACGTTCCGCTAACCTCGCGAAAATTTAGTATCCAGGGGTGACCCCAAACTTTCAGCATGAAACCAAAGCGAGAAATATGAACCTCCCCAAGAGAAAATCATCTGCATTACGCGACATACATGACTGTCATGCAGCGACGACATATATGCACTTTGCTGCCTCAGATCGGCACGAAGCTACACGAAATTTACTACAGGGTGATGACGATACACTTACTTGGGCTGGTTGCTCGTCCATTGTGTTGGTAAGGCGACGTGGCTGGAAAGAAAAGACAAGAGAAATTGAAATTGAATCGGAACGAGACATTGGCGCGATCAGACATCTGTTCCATAGCTCGGCTTGCTTTATGCAGATATCAAGAAGATATAGATAAGTGCACATACATGGCCGTTATCTTCTCCCTCCTTTCTTTTTAACTATGCCACCGGGATCCTCAGCATGTTTTACTACATGGCTTAGTGTGTTGCCGGCCAAATCTCCGATGCGCGCTGGGAAAAGGAGACCCTCAAAGAAAGCTTACTGAGAGTGTCAGCGGAGCTCGTCTGATATACGTACGTACACCATGATCTGCAATAATCGTGGTGACCGGATAATAATGGTGAGACTGTAAATCCCCCTGGCGGGCAGGCATGGGTGAACTGTCGGCCTTGGTACTTCATGTAAGTACACATTACCCCTTCTTGCATTACAATGGACCAGTCACATACCTCAGGTACTACATTTGTGCGTTAGGCATGCCAACGGTTAGTGAAGCAGGCTGACTGGAGTCGTGCTTCTGTCCACTGCCGTTACTGGCGCTTCTAAAGATCAGTACAGGCACACAATAAGTGCGCAAGCGGGCGTTTCGGTGTGCCTTGCAATAGCTGCGATTGCGAGCTTATAAAAATCTGCGTCGCTGAAATGTATTGTGAAGGACGGACGACAAAACGTACGCACCTGTATTTGTCTTTGCTCTTCTTGTTCACGCGCGCTCCGACCGCGTGTCGCATGCACGGCCTAACGTTGTCTTCTTCATCGGCAAAGGACACCAACCAGAGAGAGATAGAAGACTTTATTTACACCGACATGGACCTCGGGGCAGGGGCTCAGTCAGAGGGAGGGTCTCCCCCTTGCCGAGACCAGATGCGGTCAGTAAAGATCATTTTGAAATGCCGCGCCAACAGGATTACTTTCTGCTGTGCCGGCACGTTTCCCTGGTTCTTTTAAACAACGAGATGTAAGCAAAATTTCGAAGGAGGAAACAAAATAGTGGAAAAGCAAACACGAGGCATTCGATAAGTTTTCATTCCGGGACCGTACTTTTTTTTTCTTCAAGCGGTGGAATTGAATGGCGTTACATTCAGCTCAATGTTAATTCGGAGCCCCTCTTTACCCGGAAGACACCACTTTTCTAAATAAGCTTTATTCCCATATCGCCCCCACCATGCAGTGGTGGTGGTGGTGGAAAACATTTATGGGCAGATACACGCATTTACAGGAGGATATGCGGTGCGCTTCTGCAGAGCACGTTCTCTTCTCCTGTCCAGCAGCTCTACGACCTCTCTTCACACGCTCTTCTCTTCATTACCCTAACCCACCTTCTTCCACCGGTGGGTGAGGCTGGCGTCTGCGGCCCTCGCCAACCAGATGACCTTGGTCCTTCTGGGGGAGGACTAGTATTCTCTAGTTCTCTCTCCCTCTGCAGAGCGTCAGACGAGAATCTGAACACCCTCAGTAATGGCCTAGTAGTCTGACCATACGCCTAGTATGTGAGCGAGTGCCGCCGGTTACCCGCCGATTTTCTATAGGTACAAGTTGGTACCAGCTTTCCTCCGGCCTGGTGATCTGCTTCCTGAGGGGTGAAATGCTTTGAAAGAGGGATCTTTGACCCAACTCCGTGCAGACCTAGCACGCTAGCTATGGCGCTCTTTGGTCAAGCTGCATTTTCGCCCATTAAAGTCAAATAATCATAATCAGAATCAGGGCGGCTGTTGACACTGAACGCACATTTTGCACTGGTGACGTTACAGTCAGACGCGAAGCGCACGTTGCTTAAGATGTTGCTTCATATTCAGGAAACAGCTAGAAAAAAGCCCCATGGCGTTAGCCCTGTGCTGTAGGGGAAAGAGACGTCTTTATTCTTTCACGGCGGCATTCGTCGAGAGACCGCATGGAGCAGAGGCCATGGAAGTGCATAGCTGCTCGTGGGGACTATGTCAGACAAAAGAGGACAATCTAGACTTTCATTTGAATGTAGATGCAACACCTTTTTTCACTTTCATCAGTCCAGTGGGTGTGCCCTTCAAGGCGGAGTAAATTTCATTTAAAAATCTAAGCGTTCACATGAACTACGAATATTCTACTAATTACTGGGCCACACCCATCGTCGCGTACCAGCCTAGATGTAGAAACTGTGTCATCGCCATTCATGCTGGACTGTCTTGCGTCAAACATGTTGGACAGCCCTATGCAACCTGCTGATTCAAACCTACGCGCGCTCTTTCGAATCAGCCATCGGTCCGGCCTTCCGAGATTTTCGTCCAGCAACAACGCACAGCACAGCTCTTATTGAGTTGGCAACAGTCGCGGACCAATGTAAGGAAGCACCAGCGGCATCAGCGCAAGCTCCGTCTCCGTGCTGCAAGGCAGTGGCTGCACTGATTGGTGTGACTGTGTGTTTTTACATGCCTTTGTGCAACTGATCACAAATGAGACGTAAAAGTTTTGCAACCGATAAGTGCAGATAACAGGCCGTCCACCGGTCTGGTGGTCATATCGGCGACTTGACGCCGACACCCCGCTACTCGCGTCTTACGTCGAAGTGACGGGCAGTAGTGAGCAAGTGACTGCCTCGTCGGAAGCTGCGGCGTCGTTTGTGTTCGGCGACAGCTCATAATGTGGTCATTCTTCGCGAGGGACCCTGCCAAGGACTTTGGCTACGAGATCGGCGAGCTCGTGCCGGGGCTAGAAGACAGATCTATTTGGCAACTTCACGAGGGAAAGAAAAAGGTACGGCTGTTGCGGTTTAAGCTCTCGTCGAGACGACTCGATTGGATGCGTCGTGGCACTTCGTAAAAGCCCATCATTGATGACGCGACGGAGACCGTACAGAATGTTTCTGACGTTCAGTCTGAAGCTTGTGTCACTCTTATCACTCACTTGATGAACGCCTTCCGTTACAGGGAGGTGACCAAGATGTGTCCGTTTTTGTATTTGTAGCGAAGGCAGGCAATGAGAGCTTGGTGAGTGCGACCTTTCATCATATGTTATTGCGGCGGGAACTTTAAATGCACTATTCCGCAGGCTACGTAACGCGCGAATTCTTTATTTATTAGCTGGACACTGCCAAGGCTTCCGTCAAAAGGCTGAAGACTCTGAGACACCCAAACATTCTGCAGTTTGTGGACAGTCTAGAGGTATTCTCCACTTCTGTGATGTTTAGTCATTGTTTTCGTTGGTGATAGTTGTAGTGACATGCATAGTAATGAAAAACTGTATAAAAATGTTTTTCAGACAGAAAAAGTAATTTATCTCGTGACAGAATATGTGGAGCCGCTCATTACTAATTTGGAGTTGCCAAAAAAAGATGAAGAGAAGAAACTGGTTGCATCATGGGGTCTTTACCAAGTTACAGTAAGTGTTATATCTAAGTCTAGTTGTCACACAAGCTTGTTCATTCTCTTGGACTTTATAAAGTTGTAACTCGAGGAAATATTTTACTCCTGCTGTTTTATCGCTGTTTAGAAAGGACTTGCTTTCCTGACTGGAGATTGCGGCCTGTGCCATAACAACATTTGCTCATCATCTGTCTTTGTCAACCGTGCTGGAGAGTGGAAGATTGGTGGCTTGGACTACATGTGTCCTGTAACTGATACTCCACCAAGGAAAAGCCTACCTGCCTTGGACCATTACACGCCACCAGAACTCAAGGACTCATCATCCCATAAAAGGCCAGGGCCAAAATGGTAAAAGGGCCTTGTGATATGGACGTTGAATTCACCTTTCATGAAATGTGTTTTCGGCTGTGTTTTTATGGAGGCAAAACGCTAAGGCGCCCCTGTGCTGTGCAATGCATGTTAAAGATTCCCAGGTGGTCGAAATTGTGGTGGTCGAGCCCTCCACTACAGCACCTCTTTCCTCCTTTCTTGTTTCACTCTCTCCTTTACCCTTTCCCTTACAGTGTTGTTCAGGTGTCCAAGGCTACATGAGACAGATACTGCGCCATTTCCTTTCCCCAAAAACCTATTATTATTAATAATTTCATCCTAACAGAGGAATAATTGCAACATACATCTAGCTGAGTGTGATACCAGACTGAGACAAACATCTAAAAGACAGTGTTTTCTAGAATGCCATTAATAAGAACGTCAAGAGATGGTGCTGCCTACTTGCACAACATTCTGCAACGTACTGTCGTACTAAACACTGCCTCGAGAAATCACCTTTTTGTTCTCATCATTTGCAAACTGAGTAATCTCTGTTGTGTTTTCAGTGAACTCACAGATGGTTTTCTACCCTTTTAATTGCTACTGTTCTCTAAAGCCTAACCTTAAATATACCAGTTAATCATTAATTTGCTCCCAATGGACTTGGCTGAGCCAGTCTCATTATAATCTGACTGTCATTTATGGCTTATGACCAGTCTAGCTTGTCGTGTGTTTTCTGTCACTCTGTGCCCGGTTTAAAGTGAGTAGGACTCATCCAAACAATTTTTCTGGTTTGCCGACAGATGACAGCACGGGCACTAAATGACCATTGTGGTACTATTTTCCAAAAAAAATGTCTCCATTACGAGGTTAAATTAGGTCCAATGCCTGCCATACTTAATATTTGTTGCAGCAGAAAAAAAGCATTAAAGCTTTCATTCGTGGCCTTACATCTGTGCTCAGATGTTGGCCACCTTTACTTCTTTGCAAGAAAACCTACCCCGTTTCAAAAGGCTTTTCCTTAAGGGGGCACTGAGGACAAATTGAAATCGACCTGTATCTATAGATTACTGCGTTCTAACAAAAAGGATGCCACTTTTACTGAATACGAAGCTTAGGCTCTTACAGGCTAAAAAAGGACAGCAAATAAAATACAGTGGTTGCCATCGCAGGTGGATTTGGCCAGTGAACTGTATGCATCGGCGCAATTTTTTTTGCATATCCAGGAGGATAGACTACACTGCTGTTCACTTCAGAATGGGGATCACAAAGCCCTTTTCGGTATAGAATTCATGAATTTGAATGGAATGGCGGGGATATTTTAAATTCAATTGTCTCAGCAATAAATGTGGCTCTCAGTATCGGATGAGCATTAACGTACATGGATAGAGCGGTACAATCAATTTCTACCAGGAGTAAAATTTGGGTGGAGGTTCCTTCAGTGACTGTTGAACACATTTTGAGTAACATTCAGTCTTCTAGTTGCAGTACTAACAATGGTATAAACAAAGGCAGATTCACGTCAGTTAGTAGATTTCTGAGAAGACATTGTTAACATTATTTGTCTTTCTATCCTAAGGGCCAGAGACAGCTGGGGTCTTGGCTGCCTAATGTGGGAAGTTTTCAATGGACCACTGACAAGACCTTCCTCTCTTAAATCTCCTGGAAAGGTTTGCTTTATCATTCTTTATGCAGCCTACTATGCCTGCAAATAGTTGCTCTACATTTTGTTTTATTGCATTTTCAAGAATGAAGTGAGGTTTTTCACTTTTTTGAGCTGTGAAATCACCATTTTTGTTGCATAGATCCCAAAGTCACTGACACCAGCCTTCAATCAACTGACTCATTCGAACTGTGGTTCGCGGCCTAGTCCTGCAGATGTTCTTACAAGGTGTCGCTCAAGCGGAGGCTTCTTCAAGAGCAGCTTCGTTGACACCATGCTTTTCATTGAGGAGATTCAGGTTTGTTGTGGTGTTAACTTCATTGCGTTCTTTGCCAAGGCCCAAGGTGGTAGAAGAACGACACAAATGCTTTTCTGTTTCATTCACCTCAGATCAAGGACAGCACAGAAAAGAATAGGTTCTTCTCGGGTCTCACATCTGTCATGGACAACTTCCCAGCCAATGTGTGCAAATACAAGATTCTCCCTCAACTGATCAATGCATTTGAGTTTGGCGATGCAGGCTCTGCTGTTCTTACGCCACTTTTCAAGGTGAGGCATCTTTATAACTTTTATGTGTCACTACAAGGAAGTGTGCAACCAAACAGCTGAAAACTATTATCTAGTAAGCTAATTATTACCTTGGAAATAAATGCCACGGTTGAGAACGGCATTCAGGGATGTTCACTCCTTGGGCAGGATGAATTTTTCTTCAATTAAAGTTTCTGAGAAAGCTATATAGCTTTCCACTGTAGTCTTATGTCTGCACTTACTTGGAGACTTATGAATGATTACTCCTGTTATTTGTGATGTTCAACTTTAATCATGGTTCATCCTTAACATTCTGTGGAGTTTGTGCCCATTTCGACACAGTGCAGTGGCAGTATGTGCAAAAGCAACAATCATAATGTCATCAGCACAAGAATCACACCACAGAGTAATGCATTTTTCATGATGTACCATGTTTTTCTTCATGTGAGTGTACTGTACATTTTGAGTTCGAAAAAAAGAGTTGGAGTTATTACTTTTTAACTTCTGCATATGTGCAGCGATATGGCTACAAAGGAAAGTTATGCAGCTTTCTGAAAAACCTAGCAGTTGAAGGGACTTTGAGGACAAAAGAAATTTGGCCTGTATCATAGGGTATAGCCGAAAACTACTGTCGCCTAAAGCTGAGCTTTTATAAGCTAGAAAAAGCCCAAAAACACAATACAGGTGTCGGCATAGCTGGCTATAATTTCGCAAGTAATGCATTGACACCAATTTTTTGGGTGCAGATCCCGGAGGCCAGGCAACACTACCATTCACTTATAAAACGGTGATCACGGAGTCCTTTTTGGTGTAGATGTCACTAGTTTGAATCAAGTAGCTGGGTAATATTTAAATTCAATTTTCTCAGCCATAAATGCGTGTTTTGCTGCTGGCCAAAGGTTAGCATAACCTGAAAAGGCCAAATAATCAGATTTTACTGAGAACAATAATTGGATGAAGGAGTCAATTTAAACAAACAGAATATTCGTCTTGCCCTGCAGACTGAACCTGGGACGCAAGTCTCCACCTTGGAGGATTTTCCAAACATATTGGACTACATTAAGCTTCAAGATGTTAGTTCTAATTCTGCACAATAAGATTGATAAACTCTTGATTTTATGGGCACGTTAGATGAACTATTCATTATGCAACTATAGCGGGATACTATAGCAACTATAGCAAAACTAATGTAGAGTTGATTCTGGGAGTCAGCACTGTGTTGTGAGGACTGTATCATGTACTTTGATTTGGACCTTGTTCTTATAATTGCAGATTGGAAAATTGCTGGATGCCGAAGAGTTCCAGAAAAAAATTGTCCCCTGTGTTGTGAAACTGTTCTCGTCAAAAGACAGGGCAACGCGAGCACGCCTCTTGCAGCAGGCAAGGTTTCCTGCTTATCCATTGTCATTTCAGGCTGCATTTGTTTCTTTGCATCATTGTTCACCTGCTGCCTTCACTCTTGTGAACTGTTCTCCCATGGCTTATCTTTCATATTCAAGGTGGACCAGTTTGTTGACCACCTGAGCAATGATGTCCTGAACCAGGAGGTGTTCCCACACGTTGTTCAAGGCTTTTCAGACACTAACCCAACCATCCGGGAGCAGACAGTCAAAGCAATGGTCCACCTAGCACCAAAGCTAAGCTACAACAACCTGAATGAAGAAGTGATGCGGCATTTTGCCCGCCTCCAGGCTAGGGATGACCAGGTTGGCAAGCCATTGCTGCTTCTCTTAATTCAGTACTGCTGTCCTAAGCTGAAATTTTAGTGTGCTGTGCTCTGAATGTTTTCTTCGTCTGCAAATTTTGAACTCTTAACTAGCCTTGTGCTGTTGCATGCTGCAGGTAACTTTGGCTTGAGCTCGAAGGATTCTTGCATGCCATGCACAATGCTCCTGATAAGTGGTCATGAAATAGGCTATGGAAAGAAAGGGTTCTTCGTAAAGAAATATGTCCAAGCTGTATGGAGCATACTCTTGCAGTCATTACATTGCATTAACTTTTGCCTATTGGTTTAGTTGAGCAGCGCATGCTGTGCACCTAACCTTATGCCGTCTTTTTATGTGCAGGGTGGCATACGAACAAACACCACTGTGTGCCTTGGAAAGATAGCCGGCCATCTTCACCCTCAGGTACCTCATCTTGGCTGCCTTTCCATACTTTGCCTGAGTCTCGGATGTGTGCCACTACGTACTGAGGGAGGGATGTCTGCATGTGCAGTAGATGGGCTGCAGGGAAATCGGTCAGTCTTGTATACATAATGCACTGTAGGATTTGTACCTGCTGCGGTGGCTCAGTGGCTTTGACATTTAGCTGCTGATCCCAAGGTCATTGCAGCCGCATTTCTGTGGAGGCAAAATGCAAAAGTGCGCGTGAGCTGTGTGATGTCAGTGCACATTAGAGAACACAAGAGGTGTCTAAAGTAATTAAAGCCTTCTACTACAGTGTTCCATATAGCCCATTTTTTATTTGGAGCATTAGACCCCACATATCACAGTAGGGTTTCTCTTTATTTAGCCCTGAACTCTTCATATTAATCTATTTCTTAACTCTCTTGCTAGTTGTCATTCATTTCACTATGCCTAGAGGGGCATTACTACAAGGTTCAAGTGTAAGCACACAGGAGCTTGCTTCTATGCACAGTTCATGAGTAATTGCAATAAGGGAGTAATTACTTGTTGGCATCCACCCAAGCACAGCCATATGGCTGCAGAGGAAAGCTATACAGCTCCCACAGAAACTTCGTAATGAAAGAAAAATGGTGAGTTTGACTCCCACCACTAGCCGGGCACCCACCGGTTTCCCCAAATAGGTACAAGCCATCCCACAGCGTGGTGCTCGGCTCCCCAGGTTTGGATGGCGTTTGGCACAGGAGCCTGCACTTCCAAATCCCACCACTGTGCGAGCCTGGAATGGGCTGCTCTGCGTTTTCTTTTTTCTTCTTTCACTACGAAGTCTCTGTGGTAGCTGTATAGCTTTCTTCTGTAGTTGTCCGGCTGTGCTTGGGTGGATGCCAGTGAGTAATTACTTCCTTATTGCAAATCTACTCTGCCTTAGGGGATTTCCCTAAACATTTGATCGAGAGAAATAGCATGTCCCACAGTCTCTAGATGCCACCAATGTCAAGCCTCAGCTTATTTGGACTGCAAATTTCATCGCTGCTCGTGTTACATCAACACAATACAAAACTTGCTATGTACCTTTTGCTGTTTAGAAGAATTTCTTGTGGGGCTAGTTGGTGCATTGCTTTGAAGAACCACGTTTCACATTCAAAAGAGACAAACACAGGAAAATGTCAAGGAGACGGAAAGAGCGCAAACTATCAACTGTCAACTATCAACTAGAAAACTATCAACTATCAACCTTTTGCTACATCTCTGATGGTTTTGTGGTTGTGGGATGCCCATGGTAGAATGTGAACCTGGCACTGCTGGACAAATTAGTATTATGAACTGCCTTGGAGTGCTGCTTATGTCCTGCGTTGTGCTCTCATGTGCTGTTTCTGGTGCAGGTGCGGCAGAAAGTGCTCATTGTGGCATTCACGCGTGCCATGCGGGACCCATTCCACCCATCGAGGATGGCAGCCATCTTGGCTCTCTCAGCCACTCAGGGTTACTTTACCCTCAAGGACTGTGCGACCAAGGTGCTGCCTGCCTTGTGTGCTCTCACCATGGACCCTGAGAAGACGGTGCGGGACCACGTAAGTGACTCGGTTTGCCCATTGGCACTCTTACTGGTCGTGTTGTGAGCACTCAATCCTCCTGTCTTAGCTGTATTTCAGTGGCGAAGTCCACTCTTATCTCCGGCTTTAAAGAGACCCTGAGGCGAAGTTGGCTTAGATTTATCGATTACCACTGTCTAAAGACAAGGAGGCTTTTTTCAGGAAAAGCAGAGCTGTTAGTAACTAGAAAAGAGCGAGAATTGAGGTGCAGCTGTTGCCACCACTAGTGAGTTTCTGCAAGCTCGCTGTGGTGATGTCGGGTTGCGATAGTTTTGTCAATCAGAACTGAAAATGAAGGATTGTGCACCTGAATATTAAAGTAACTTTTGGATCACTAGAGCTTTTATTCTGCAAACAAGACGCACACAGAAATAAAACATGGAAAATTAAATGAAGCAAAGTCACAGCACTCGGCGGCATCACCTATGTCACGGTTTGAACTGGAGCGATTGGAAAAATATTTTAACGCTTACTCAAAATCTCTTTGCTATGGAAGCATTTTCTCATGCCGAACAAGTGCTAATGGAGTCACAAAAGGATCAGCTATCAAATTTTACTATGAACGAAGTCCTAGTATAATTGTCCTCCTTTTTTCTTTGCTGTGTCTGGAAATAATTTTATTGGTCTTGTCACGTATTTTCTTCAAACTACATGCATCCTTGCCATTTCTTCATGACAGGTTCTACTACCGTAATATATAAGAGGCACCACCACAGAATTCTTGTTTGACGGAGAAACGTGTCCCCTGCGGGTACAAATAATCTGCAAGGGGGAAATGTTAAAATTTTTAATTTCTGGGGGGGGGGGGGGGGGGGGGAGCGAGCATGCCAAGATTGCAGAAAAGAATTTTTCACCCTCCATCCTTTCAAGGTCTCATTTCTGTACATTGGGGCTCAACAACTTGTTCCACGATAACAAATACTGCTTTAGGCTCATTCCTGTCATAAGAACTCATCATGTAAACAAATCCGCATGTTTTTAAGCATTTTGAAGCTCTCATCCTGCAAGAAAAAAAAATGCGCATTGACGAGCCATGCCAGGGCTACTGTTAGGTGGGGAGACGTTCATCATAAAAGAAATTTTTTTGCATTCATTTCACGTGTCTATCTTGAGATGTTTCTGCGGATGGTTTTGCACCTTTCAGCACTTTACTATAACATTTCTGCGCATTGTGCCTTCTGTACAGGATTTGACAGTATTTAGGATACGTGTAAGAAAGTACATACAGTGCCTAAAAGGGGTATGATGAGAGAACCCTAAAGGAAATGGTCACAAAGCAGAGCTTTCGAAGCGACAGTAGGGGGTGCATTGGGCCTGCTTATATATCTTCTATCACCCTGTGAGTGCTGACCTGAGATGCTGGCAGCGGCTTTTACAAAAAAGTTTCATATATTGCAATATATGAAACATAGCAATAGTTCATTGCACCCACCAATTTTCGCCATTGAAGATAGTGTAATTGGTAGAGAGTGCACAGATGCAAGGGAGTTCATCTGTGCGCTTCTCACTTGTTACAGTGGCATGCCACTTTATTCCAGCTTTCAAATAATTAAACCTACAATTATACATCCGTAACATTTTTTCTCTAGTGAAATCTTAAAATATAGGGAAATTCTTCATACCTACACTAATGTAAGCTTGCAAGAAACGCATTGTGGTAAGTGTGAAAGCTAACAAAATACTAATCCTTTGATGGAATTCTCCCCACAGGCTTTCAGAGCCATTAAGGGCTTCTTGGGGAAACTTGAAAAGGTGTCTGAGGACCCAAGCCTCGCTGAGCAGATGGGTATGTGGCCTCTTAGCAACTGTGAGACCCCTCGAACTGCTTTCAGAGAATCTGAAACAGCCATGATTGTTCTTTTTTTTTTTTGTTACAGAGGCGGATGTCAATGCGGCTAGTTCAAGCGTTCCGTCAAGCCTCGCTGCAAGCTGGGCTGGCTGGGCAGTGACGTCACTGACGTCCAAGTTTTACCGGTCAAAATCCACAGCAGGCTCCCCTAATCCTGGTGCTGCTGGCACTGGTGAGAAAATGCCTGCATTGTATAAGGGTGATTTTAATAAGGCCATGCAAAATTTTTAAAGGCCAAAGGGGTGCAATAAAGGGGTCATCATATGAAGATATATGACAGCCTTTAAAAACGTAAGGAGTGAAGCATAATCCATGTAAATATGCACGCTCGACAAGGCTCTAGGTTTGCCGTAAAAAGACACAAATGTACTCCCCGGTGCACTGTTCGAGTGCTCTAGACAGGTGTGTGGACTACTGTACAAAACCACCATGGTTGACATTGTACTAGGGGTGTGAATTTTTTGAAAAGTTGTACACAGGAAAGCAATCACCTTGTAACACTAATAATATTGAAATTCCTATTTCACTTACATGTATTTCTTGTAAGGTGCTCGAGCATATTCTTGTGAAATATCTCAATACCTTCTTAGATACAAACAAGATCATAAGTAAAGCGCAACATGGGTTCAGGCACGGCTTTTCCACCAACACGCAAATAATAGCAACCATCAACGAAATCGCTAAAGTTCTAGATATGAATGGCCATGTAGACATAATATTTTTGGACTTCTCCAAAGCATTTGATAGGGTGCCTCATAATAAATTAATCCTGAAGATGAAAACAATTGGTATACCTTCCAAAATAATCAATTGGGTTATATCGTACTTGACGAACAGAAAACAGTATGTAACATAGATGGCTCTTGTTCTGAAAATTTAGATGTCAACTCGGGAGTGCCCCAAGGATCTGTAATAGGACCAGTTTTATTTAATATTTATATCAATGATTTGGTCGACTCTGTCAGGCCAACTTTATCAGTTAAACTGTTTTCAGACGACTGTGTCATTTTTAAAACCATAAATTCTGTTATGGATCAACTCGAGCTGAACGCAAATCTAAAATTACTAGCAGAATGGTGTGATAAATGGGATATGATGATTAACATTGAAAAGACTGTGCATATGTGTGTTACTAATAAAAGAAAAAAACAGGAATTTTTCATATAGCATGGGCAGTAATATGATTAAACAAGTAGTGGAATGTAAGTATTTAGGCGTCACAATTACAAACAGGATTAAATGGACGGCGCACATCTATAACATATGCTCTCTTCAGCTCGTAAAAAATTAGGCTTTTTAAAACACAAATTAGGAAGATCGTCAAGCGAATTGAGAAGCAAGGCGTACAAAGCGCTAGTAAGGCCTTCCTTGGAGTACGCTAGTATTGTGCGGGACCCTCACACAACGGTAGATATAGAAAAAATTGAAAAAATTCAGAGGCTAGCCGCGCGTCTTATATTCAACCGCTACAAACGCCGGGACTCTCCATCTGCTATGTTGCAAGAGGCAAAGCTTGAATGCTTCAGAGAATGAAGAAAAACGGCTCGAATTAAATTTCTTGGTCATTTGTATTTTTCAAAACTAGGCATAGACCCCAGGATTTCATAACTAAACAGTCATCAAAGAAATCTCGTCATAAGCATAAACACTACATTGAACCCATTTCTGCCCGCATGAATGCCTATAAGTATTCATTTTTTCCTAATACGATTACTGATTGGAACGCACTGCCTCATGATTCTCCTTTGCTTGCCTGCCCTGAGTAATTTCAACCGTCGGTTGGCGCTGCCTGTGATGCGCTGTGTTGTTGACACTGCGTATCGTTTCTTTCATCCTGTGCCTATTTAGCGTTGTATAAGTGTTGGTCGTCCTTTTTAGTACTTGTTTCGTCGTCATGTTTCTTTTTTTCGTTCAAGGTCGAAGTTTTGTACTCTATTTTTTTGTACTGTGCCTCTCCTGCTTGGACCGTATTTGGTCCGCAGTATGTGATAATTAAAATAAATAAAATAATAAATACAAAATATAATTATAGAGTAGTGTTAATTTTTGCGAAGCAGCTTTATTTTTTCACAGAATTAAGCTTAGCATCTGTGGGCATGCTGCTTTTGCAACCATTGATGCTTGCACGTCAGGATTTTTGTGTGATGCAGATGTGAGGTTTTTTGACCTTACCGGTGTAAAAGGAAAGCCTCTCACGGCTCACAGCACCAGGTGCTTCGTGTGGTAACATAGTTTAGTTTGTTCTTAGTTGACCTAGACCTTTCAGTGTTCAAGCTCAATCTTGAACACTCAAGCTTGAACACTGAAACTGAAACTAATGCATTTGGTCACAAGAAGTCAATTACCGCTTTGGCCTTTGTGTAAGAAAACTTCCCTCTGGCAGACATGAACACAGCCATAAGCTCTGTTACATGAATGGCCTGCGTTGGCACCTAGCAAATGTAGAACCTTATTTATTTCCTAATCTTGCACTACAAGCGTTTGTTTTCTATTGGTTCATACCTGGTATTTTTTTGCTTAAAGTCAACATTTTTCACTTTCAGCATTGACCGTGCAGATGTAAATGCACTTAGAATAACTCTCATGGCACATATTGTTTGGCACTCAAGTTTTGTGGGCAGCGGTTCTATAGTAATCTTATTGACTTTCGTTATAACAGGAGGCTCACAATCCCAGCCATCTTCAAACATGGCTTCACCCACGACAGAAGGTGCTGCTTCAAGCGATCGCCGGGCATCAGAGGATGCTAGTGTCGATTCCGGCTCAGGAGTTGATGACAAGTGGGAAGACCAAGAGGACTGGGGAGATATGGAGGTAGGTACCACTCTTCCCTAGTATTGTTTGCCTGGCACTTTTTTGTGTTGAACAGCATTTTGTGGGGCCTTCCATACTTGTATCATTCTGCTTGCTTTATGTACCATTGGCACCTAATGAGCATATTTTGTCCATTCTGTTTTTGATTAAAGTGACCTTTTGTTACTATCTTTTAGCATTGTTATTAGCTTGGTCAGGGGAGGAGCCATTGTGGAGTCTGTGAACCTCTGGTCAGAGCCCCGGGCCACAGAATCGTGGGATTTCAGGTTTATTATCAAGCTGTGTGGCTACACTCAACTGGATATAAATCTAAATTAGTCCCTTATTAGGTTCTCAAAAAATGTAAAATGTATGTACAAATGTTTGCTGTTCCCATGTGTTAAAGGGACAGTCTACTCTCAGAGACCATTATTGGCATATTCTGGTAATCTTATACCATGGTGGCAATAATGAGGTTGGGACTCAGTTTGAATTGGTAATTTATGTTTTAAATCAGCAAAGAAAATCAGATCCGAGTGGATGGCAGAGTCACCCTGTGTTCTCTCGTTGTGGCTAACATGGTAGATGCCTGGGGTGAACATGCTGCTTTTCATCACTACGCCTCAGCATCATGCAGACAGTTAATTTTTGTTCATATGAACTTAAGGCAGCATTCTTTTCATTCTTTCAATAGATTACACAAACTTTGATTGTTTAACCTTGCTTGATCATAATGTAACATTTTTTTTAGAAAGAAATCGCACAACCGGCGCTATCATCTATGCCACCTGTGGGGATGGCTCCGCATTTAGCCACAGCTGCAGTATCACAGTGCTTACTAGTTGCCACAATTAACTTGCTATTAGGGCATTTGGTTCGGTTCTTGCTTTCTCATTGTCTCATAAAATGTTAGTGAAGCTCATACATATGTGTTTAAAAGTACTCAGTATGGTTTCTTGCTCACTATGCTCCACAACAAGTGGTAACAGCTGGAATTCAAAGGAGGTGATACGAGTAATGTGGTGTAAGTAGTAGACTAGACTTCAGATCGGAACCTGCACTCACAGATCATGCAAGCTCCGATTCATATGTGCTCTTGGTCTACATAAAAGAAAACAACTGGCATTCAAGAACTGCAGTTGTTCTATTTTTTCATGTAAAACACAACTAAGTGCTATAGACCTAATTGTCCAAGCAAAGTACACTTTGAAAATACCTATTACTGATTTGCGCTCATACCTAGGATGAAATGCTTAATTGCACAGTGTGATAAAATGTTTGTTATTATTAAACTGGCCTATACATATAGTATTGTAGAGGGGGGACTTTTCCTTTTTAGAATTCAGGTCCAGTGCCTTCTTATGGATGGTGATGTACAAGGTCTTGCGCGAGCTTGTATGAGGCCTTGAAAGAGAGCTTGCTCATGAGACTTGTGATGTGCATGTTCTTGCCACTGCAGGAGGAGAATAAGAGCAACCCTGAGAAGACCCGTGTGTCATCTCGGGAGCCCATCTCATCGGCACAAGATGGCTGGGACGACGGTGGCTGGGAGAGCTTTGAAGAAGAACGTGCACCTGTGAGCACTGGGCTTTACTTTGCATTGTTCCTTGCAGAGTTCGGATTTAGATGTGTGCTGTGTATCATTTCTGTTCAACGTGCCACAAAACAAATTTTTGGTGCGTGAACGCATTAGAGAGCACTCAATAGACTTAAACAAGACAGCTGCATCTGTTTCTCCTCACAAAACTTTAGTGTTAGCCTTGGATACAAGGAATAGCGCCTTTTTGTTCTTTTAACTTATTTCACAATCATATTAGTATTTCCTCTTCTGTTTGATTAGCTGTTTTTTGGCATGCTTACTCTGGACCTATCCTGGAAAGGAGTGCCAATTCACATGTGTGTCATTCTGCTGGCTAAACAAAAATGTTGAAAATAAGTTGGAAAATATGCCCTCACCATGTGTACAGGTATTGACTGTGGTCATTCACTGGTGGTCGAGTGTCGGGGAGCACAGTAACTGAGTGTGTTATATGATGTCATGTCATAGAAAAGTCAAGTGCAGTGAAGGTGTTTGTGACTTTCATTTTGCTTGCACCTGACTAAGTTTTTGCCCAGTAATATCTTTGGTGCAATGACATCAACTGTTAAAGGCTCTCAGGCATACCTGTTCTTGCATGTTGCAGTCTCCTGAAGAATCGTCAAGCAAGTCCAGCTCTCAATCCAAACCTCCCTTGGATGCCAAGCCAGCTAGTACCTACAACTGGGGAACAACTCGGGACAATGAAACGGATGATTTCTTCGCGAGTGCCTCTCGTCTAGGAGCAACAAAACAGGTGCCTACTTGATGCTCTTTACCTTATTCTAACATAATAATGCTTTTTTGTGCCAAAGATTTGGGTGAGAAAAAAATATTCAACTGAGCAGACCGCACTTCTCTTTGTAATACTGATAGTGAGGAGGCAGATGTTGCTAATAGACGTTCCTGTTTTTTTCCAAAAGATGTTGGATGCTTTACTGATAGGCTTACATCGCAAAAGAATGAACTTGTATGTCACACATAGTGGACATGCAGCATGTTATTTCTTGTACACATTGCTATGAAAGTAGCAGTGTAATATGGTACCAAATAATCGTTGGAGGCACTTAGATATCTCTTAACTGCGGGAAGGCAAAATCCGTTTGCGAATCATTGCACTGATTTGAATTTTCCGCGCTTGAATTCATTTCACGACAAAGGAGAAGAGCAGCTGGCGCGAGCGTGGCACAGAGATCACGTGACATCACAAGGTCACGCGATCTTAAGGTCACGTGACCTAAAATGTAATGGGCGAACGCGAGTATGAGCCATTAAAGGATATTGCCTTAAAAGAGAGAGAGAAAGGAATTTTAATGAGAGGAAAGTAGGAGTGGTCGACTGGTGGTAGCATGACCCTGGCCTGCTACTCCACACTGGGGAAAAGGGAAGGGAAGGAAAGGGAAAGAGCGAATGAAGGTTGCTGATGGCATAATACAATGAGTTTCATGGGGTGGTGTCCACACACACACACACATTGGCTCTTTTGGTGGCGCTTCTTAATTTCGTCTTCTTTGCTCATTCTTTTCAGTCTAAACCAGTGGCAGCCACTTTAAAGCAGAGTCCAAGTTCTGAAAATGCATGGGAAAACAATGACTGGGACAACTGGGGTGCCAGCAAAGGTAAGATTATTGCGTGCAGTGTTTGATTTTTCTCCTGTCACAAATCAGTATGTCGAGAAATTCATAGTTCTGCATTCTCCTTCCTGTATTAATGTGCCCCGCTTTCCTGTCACCCATAGATTGCCTACTTGTCTTGAATAATGCTACTGAAATTCTAAACCTTATGGTTGACATTTTTCTGTACACATCATCTTGGGATAGGAGTTGCTGTAAGGCTCACAACACAGTGGTATGCTTTGCAACATTTCCTGTAGCAGTATGATATTTGCAAGGGTGTGTTAACCTATTATGTGCTTCTTCAAAAAATTAGTTCATTGCAGTGAAATGTTTTAAGAGCATAAGCTCTTACTCATCACGTTTTAATATTTCGTGGAGTCTGCTACCACCATGAGATCATAGCGCCATTTGTGGCAGCAACTAGAAAACAGCACATCTCACATTGACTTGTTGCGCCATCTACAATAGCATTGTAGAAACAACCACCTACCATGTGCCAATGATGACATCACGGTCCAATATGGTGGATAGAGGTGGAACTATGTGAATGTGACGTCAGGGGACGAAATGGCGCATAGTTTCGGTTTCTTGAATCTCTTTCCCCCCTCCCCAACAAATATCCTATAACGGGTAGGAAAACTCCGGTTACGAGACCGCTACATATGCATGCATTCGTTCCGCTATAAGACTCCAACAACAAGGGGTACCCATCTGGGGACAGTTGTGTACCGAATTTTGTAGGCAAATAAAACCCTATGGGTTGTGGTATAGAAATAAAACCACAATTAAATAATAGGTAAACATTGTATACATGCAATTAATAATTGAAGCATTACCATATCGCACCGCAAGCCGAATTCTAGGCCCACCTTGACCCTCCATTTGGGACGTATCTTGAGGGGGTGTAACTCGACAACGGGTAGACGTGCATCATAATTTCTCTTATAGATGGCGATAGGCATCAATCGCTCCGCTAGACAGTGTTCGTGCACACATAACTGAGCATGGTGGCAATCCACCCTGTTTCGAATGGGACGCTTTTATGTTCCATCCATCCGTAATGAGCTGTCTCCCTCGGGAGCTCCTCTCAGATGCGCTCGTTTCGCCGATACATTCACCACCGCAGTGTGTGTAAAGAAGGAGATAGATGATCCCACACCATCAACATCTTGCGCTGTGGCCGAAGAAGATCTGGGAAATAAGTCCAAGAGATCAGACATACCCGGATACTTCCGAAAACGCCGGGCGGCTGAAACCGAAGAGAAGCGAAAGACGAGACAGCAGAACGACCGAGAACGCAAGCGAGCTCGCATTGCGGAAGAAAGTGAAGACGAACGCGTCGCTCGTCTTGAGAAACGGCGCGAGGAACACCGAAGGAAGAAGGCTCGGAATGCCGCGTGCACTGCGACCTCGGCAGTTGCGTCTCCAGAGTCATAAATTTTGGCCAAGAACAGTCTGCAAGTCTAAAAAAAATCCATTGACTGTGGTAGTGAAAACCATTGAAAGCCATTGATTGTGGTAGAAAAAACCATTGACCATGTACATTGTATGTACAAGTAAAATGTTTGTGAGTGTGTTTATCATATGGAGAAATAAATGTACAAATTCGTATTTCCATTGGTGTACCTCCCTTTAATCTCATTCATATCAATTCTAGTAAACCAAACAGCTAACGCTCGTTACTTGAATGTCTTCCAGACGGTGGCGGCCTCTCTTTATTAGCGCCTTCACCTGGAAAATTTTTCTGTGTTTTTCTGCCATCAAGTATGTTGTTCCAATATGTGCTGGCAAGTGTGCAAACTCCGTAGCTTCTATGCATCACATGTATTGCTTGGTCACAAACTGTTCTTCACTGTAACCTGTGTACTACATTACAGCTGAACCCAGATATATTGAGCTGAAAGGGGATTGTAAAATAATTTGATGTGTCAGTATTTCACTGTATTAATTATCCTGATGTGAGATCTAGTTGCAAGTCCGGCATTTTTTATATTTGCTTTGTCCGCTACGAATGGTACGTTTATGATTATCACACCGCCTATACAAGTTCTCAAGTGTTGGAACTGATTTTAATATTAATTGCACTAATTAAAGTGCATGTAACATAGGTATAACACATTCATTACTGTATGTGAAGAATATGCTGGCACTTTCTATGCTGGTATTTTCGCGTGCGAGACACGGCAGGAGTGCATGCCGCGCCAGTAAGCAAACAATGGCTGTATTAAGCGTGGATTGAATAGAGTTTTCTGCATGCCACGCCCAATATGCCATCATAATGGATTACAGTTGCTTGAAGTGACTCAGTACGCCCTGATGAGCATTTGACGTGTGTAACAGCACTGGCTCGATAGTAGCCTTTAAGTGCATAAAGCACTGCAGCTAGCTGACGCCATGCTGCATTTGGAGTCGGATACAGATGCACAGCGCTACTATACTTGTTTCGTGATACTTGCAGTGAGACGTTTCTGCTGCTGGATGTAGGCAATTGCAGTCGAGGACTGAAAATTTGTACCCCTGATTTTTCAGACATGCTTGATTATTTGGACTTTTTTGCGGCGCCACTACATGGCCCATAGAGCCAATGTATAAGAGCATCTGAAATTTCGGACGCACTACAACTGACTGCTCGATTTTTCAGATCTCACTCGCCACCAGTGCCCAAGCCGTCTTATAATGTGTACAGTAAAGCCTCGTTAATTAAAACTGCAAGGAAGATCGAAAACTGATCAAACAAAATGAAACTTGAGCTAAACTGAGCCTCTTAAATGGTGGGGCTGATATTTTCCGTGAGTCGGTACATTGTGCTCACGTAGTTTCAAATTCGTACCGTTCCTGAATGTCGTCCGCTGCACAAACAAACAGTAGTCGCATTTCGCGGAAGTCATCTGTCCAGGGTCTTCGTCCAGACCTTGGGAAGAAGTAGCAGTGAAGAGTGTGGGAGGCGTGTGGCTTCAGGGAGATGGCGAGCGCAACCCTGACTTTTCTATCGTAAAACCATCAGCAACTGGTGTTCTGATGGCAGGCAAGATGCATATCATTATACGCAAACCATTGCAGAGTGCATGTTGCCAGTTACGATTCCAATTTTGGCTTTTGTCGCTAGGCCTAATTACAGAGGCCATAACTAATATCCACAACCTACAGCATATTCAGAATAAGTTACTTTTTTTAGTAAAATTTGATTTTTTGGATAATTTCGCAGTCCCCAGAAAGTCTGAAAAATTGGTCGTCAACTGTATTCAAATTGCCTTTGTTCAGTGGAGGTGGGTTCAACTGCATTTGCTTTGTAACTTGAACAGGGTACTACTTGCTGAGGATGATTTTATTTTCACGCTGCACTTTTGAGATAAATCCCGAGTTTTCCTCGGCAGCTCCAGGCCCAGCACTGGGTGGCAAGGGCGACTCGAAGAGCGAAGAGTCTCGGCAGCAACGGGAGGCCAAGCGTCAGCAACGGCAGAAGGAGCTGCAAGAGCGGAGAGCGGCACGCCAGGCTGCGGGGCCCATGAAGCTAGGTGTCAAAAAAGAATTTTAAGGAGAAAAACGTTACGAAACCTGTGAATAAATGCAATGTTTTTGAGTGTTTTAACCAAGTAGTCAGGGTTTCATCACAAACAAGCCTTTTTTTTGTAAACTGTGGCAACTTTGTTACGAGGAAAATAACCATTTGCTTTGAGAAGCAAATTGAGGCCATATTTCTGTAATCTCGAATGCGAGAACCAAAAACATACGCTGTGCTTAAGCCTTGAAAGGACAGTTACACAAAAAAATCTTTTTCAAATGGTTGCAACTAAAGTGCTCAGGAATTTTTCGAAGCAGACATTGATTGCTTGCTTCAGGATACTGCGGAAACGGTGACGTCAGTGTGATGACTAAGGCCCCTAGTTTCCATGATTCCTCAGAAAATCGCAGATTTTAAGATTTTTTTTGTGGGAATGTGCAATAGTTTTTTTTGATGATTATGTTTGTGAATGTCAGTAGTAATACTAGAATAATGGAAATGTGATTAATTTAACTGTCTGAATTTTTGTGGGACATGGAATCTTTTAATGAATGAAGTACTGCTGGTGCCTTAACACACTTGTTTCCCCATTTGCTTAAGCGAGCTAGCGCATCAAGTGCTGCGGTTCTGATAACGTGCCTGCACACTTCAATGAGATGAGTCATGGTACTGGCACCTACCGAAAGCAGTACTACCTTATTTGCGCAAACATAATAGTTTTTTTCCATGAATCATCTGGTTCAGAAAGCGCCTCACATTATATTTGGACCTAAACTACAAATGCAGCGCGATGTTATTTTTTTCTGCAGTGTTCTATAAGATCCTCACAGCTCACTCACTCACTATGCTTGTGAGCTGAGAGGAAAAGCCAACTTATCAACGGCCTTGGGCCACAGAGGCAAAGCGTGTGACCGCTTCTGCTCGAAAGGTTGCGTGCACTAACACACAGGAGGCATTCTCACTTCGCTGATGATGGTTGTGATTATTGTGTAATTATTGCCACTCATACGCAGGGAACTGTTGCATCTGAAGTTGAACCTTTAGCTTTTGCAGATTTCTAGAGAATTTATGGCAGGTGTTGCACATAGGGTATCTGTTATTAGCCTACAGTATCTCATCATGTCCTAAACACGTTAACCATTTTATTCAAAGTGCAAGTATAGACTGTCAAGTGTTAAGCTTAACGTAAACATTGTGGTGATGCTGGAAAAGTCCTTACTGCATCGTTGCCACTGTTGTGGGCCGACATTTTTTCATCACTGCAATTCATCGTCTTGTGCTTTCTCACTCTTCTTCTCTTCTTCGTACATTGGGTTTGAGAACGTCCCTGGTTGCTGCTTCTCGCTTGAGCCAAAATGAGGGAAGTTCTGCAAGAAGAGAAAATAATTTGTGTGTTAAAATAATTTAATAAACCCGTGCTCTAACCTCCTGTAGTTACAATTAGCCAACATTTTGAGGAACCAAGCCTTGTTCAAAGATGTTTTTCAAGGGGTAGCACATATAAGCCTAATAAAATCTAAGTGTGCTTTCATTAAAGAGAATCATAAAATGATGCATTAGAGTGAGAACTATTAAATCTTGAGAGATGACAAGCATCTCAACTCAACCTACTTTAGAGAGTTCAGGCTTGACAAGTGAGAAAAGTTGAGTGAAGGTTTAGGCCCTGTGTGAAAGGTCACATGATCATTTTTGTGTGTTAATTTAACTTTCTTCAAGTCATCACTGCTGGTTACATTTTATTCTTTATTTGAGCATTTGAAAAACTAGCTTCAACAGAGTAATACTAACAAAATATGTGGCAGAGATTGTTTTGACAAGGAGTCAGTGTCAAGGGTAGGAAACTCCGGTAAATTTCGGCTTCATCTACTTCAGCACACCTGGCAGCTGAGGGTGAATTGATGCTTAAAATTGAACAATTTCTGCCCTTGAACCTAGCGTGATAAAGTTGCGGCCTTGGCCGAATTGTTTGAGTGACCGGGATACGAAGCTGCTCTTTTTTCTTTTTTCGACGGCAGTGGTTTGAATCCCGCTCGGGGATGAAGTTTTTTCCTGCTGGTTACTATTTTCATGACGACGATGCAACACTCTAGTTTGCTTCCCCCCGGCCGCTATGGGAGGAATTGGCACTGACGTCTATATTTACTAGACAGTGGTGTGTATTGAAGTTTCCTACTCTTGACAGTGTTACAAAAACATGGATAATGTACATGATTGTGCATGTGACAGGTTGCCTCTATACAATGGTAATGCTGTTTGATAAATGGGGTTTAACGTCCCAAAAGTGACACGTGACCTATGAAGGATTGCCATAGTGGAGTGCTCTGGATTAATTTAGGCCATCTGGGGTTCTTTAATATGTGCTGACATCGCACAGCACACAGGCGGTTTTGCATTTTGCCTCCATCAAAATCGGGATTCAGTCTTGCAACCTTAGGATCAGCAGCCAAACGACAAAGCCACTATGCTACCACGGTGGGTGATTATCTGTACTCAGTTATATATGGCAGATTAATTTCGCAGACGTAGCTATCTCGGCAAAAGTAGAGCACATAGGTTTAACCTTTGTCTCTGTATCTTTGGAAGCAGCTATTGTATCGGGTAAAATTAAGTGTTCTGTATTGAAGGAGTTTAAGCCTAACTAACGAATTTCATAATTGTTGAATCTTTCGAACACAGAAGCACGCAATACATGTAAATGCGGCTGGACTGGCCTCGTTATTTTCATTAGAGACGTAAGTGCACATAGCACTGGCGTAAGTACTTTGCAGGTGCGAGGTATAGCGAACAGATGGTCTGCATTTGTCACTTATAAATGCCACTGATGGCCACCAAGAGCGCATTGGTACTTGCAGTGGAACCTTTGCAAAGACTACTTGTGGGTCATAACAGCAAGGTAGCGTGCTTTTTGGTGCCAAAAATTTGAATTTTTAAAGTAGGTGCCTGAAAACAGCAAATGTAATACATCTCGGTTCCATATTGCATTGAGCTATCCAAGTCCAGGTCGACTTTAATGTTCAGCATTTATTTTTTCTTCATTGCGGTGAATTCGAACAGTTGACTTATATCTTCATGCATCACTCGCTGTTCGGCAGGCAGTGCACACAAAAGAATGGAGCAGTTGAGATGAGACCAGTAAACATTGCAACAAACAACGAAGTTAAGTCTGGTGCCAAAGTTGGAATATTTGCACCGAACAAAGGGGCTGCCTCCCTTGTACTACCACCAACGAATGAAATGCGAACAAGAAAACTGAGGAGGTAACACACAAATACCAGCATATTAGCTTCTGGAGAATAAATACGAGAGGTTGATTGACAGTTCTGAAGAGTCTTCACGCCTTCAAAGTGAAATTACAATCCAATAGTATGACCTTCCCCTGGCTAAGAGCTTCATACTTTGCTATTTGTGGCTGAACTATCTTGTTTGCATTTCATTCTTTGTTGATAGTACCTTCATTAGTTATTATTAGTTTATAGGAGTTGACAGTTTTTTACACACTGGTCAATGGAGACAGTGGGGACCTAAGTTGAGCAGTCACGACATTACCTCAAAGGGTCCAGCCAAGGGATTCTCGAAGCTGGATTCATCCCCTGAGGGTACCAGGGCATCGTGCGGCGTGGTGCCCAGTTCCAGCTCGATGCGCCCACTGTCGAAACGGGCCATGGGCATCAGTGGTCTGCCCCTGGAGCACCAATGAAGCATGGTAAGCATCTGTTCGCGTACGGCAGCAACTGTGTCAAAAAGGTGCCTTCACTGCCTATTTTTTTTTTCCAGCATAGCAAGCTGTTATACGATGGTTTTTGCTAGAGCGTCGTGAAAGCAAGGACAGGCGTATAGCATTGAACAACCCCCCCCCCCCCCCCAGATCCGCTTGTCCAGGTCCAGAAGAGGGCGTGCTACCGACATCCAGTGGATATTGCATATTGGGCCAATTCTGAACTAATTCTTCTGCGGACGTCTTTAGGTCGTTCTTGCTGGACATCTTGCCAACGTCCTGAGCCGGCCTTCTTTCGGATTTGATCTGCAAACTTGCTGCGCTTTGCTGTGACCATTTCTGTGCTACAAATGTCAACATATATAAAACGGCCTCAAGAAATTATTCAAGTATGTGAACCCTCATCTAGCTTAATTTTGTTCATTTGACCTCAAAGTTGGCCAATGAAATTTGAAAGAAACCCTTGGATTCGAAAAAAAAGGATTACAAATATTACAAACAGCATAAACAGAAACAAATGTATCCCGCGGGCTACCGATCGAATGTTTTTCTTTTGATGGGCAGATACTCTGAGACGACTTTGTGGACTAACTGTGTAGTACAGAAGTTACGAGTGCGAGACGGCGGGGCTTGTTTGACTGCCGCGTAAAGTTACCTGCGATTATAGAGCTCAAGCGATATCAAGCATATTCCCTATGTGGGCCATCACAGGCGCCAGAGGATTAACCAAGAGAGCATTCCTTAATATAGCAAGATTACAACAGCACGTTTGCAGTGCAAGAAGGAAGTGTTTAATTGTCTTCGTTACGCAGTTGGCATAAAGATAAAGATCAAATTCTTGCGGGAGTCCAGTTGTCCGCTATTCGTCCTACGGACGTCCGGCGGATATTGAATAGCCACATGGTCACGGTGTCCAACGGGTATTCGATTAAGGTCCGAAAGTCTAAAGCCGGTTCCACACATCCATGGAAAAAACAAAACATACGAAAACGGACTTAGGAATCGCGACGTCCGCAGGACGCACAACGAACTTATCTTTCCAGAAGAATTTCAAAGATCGGCCAGAAAGTCCAAATGGATTTTAAATCAGTTTGTCTGGCGGCAGTGACCCAGTAGTTGTCCAGCATTTGGAGCAGTCGCAAGAACGAGAAATGCAGGGGTTTCTTTAATGGAAGCTTGTAGATAGATAAATTTAATGAAACGAAGGCAAAGAGGTCGGCCAAAGATTGATGTCATAGACTCAGCAATATAATAATAGAGATACATTTCAAGCACTGTTTCCAAGATCATTTTTTCACTTTCTGCAGTGCTTTTTAACTAAAAGTACTTTGAAGTTAACCCCTCGAGGTTGAGAGGTTAAGGTTGATAGCTACTGGCGGAATCCACCTTGCGCATTCTGCCGGCAATTTCTCCACCGTAGCGACACTTAAGGTCCACAAACTAGGCACATACCTGAGACCTGGCTGAGCTACATGTTATACGCACAATCACCCATAATAGTCAATAGTCTACACCTGCTGTCATCATCTGGAGTCAAGATTTGAGTCCTGGAGGAACTTTAAAAGAAGGCGTGCATCCTCTCTTCTACTTGAGTGTTTTGCGCATGTGTAGACAACATCCTGAAGGGAACTGTGATGGGCTCCTGTCTTGAGGCAAACAAACAACACACCTTTCTGCGATGTACACTGGGCAGCATATAGGATAATGTTCCATATCAGCGCACACCCCACACGTGGAACATAGCGGAGACGATGCCAGGCCTGTCTTATACATCCATGCAGGAGTACGGGCAGAGTTGGTGCGCATGAAATGTAACAAGGTGGCTTCGGATTTTAACGCTCATTGCAGAAAAGCCAGTGTCCAGCGAGAATTGTGAGACAAAAATCAATTGTTAATTTATTTTCCTTCCCTTACGGCCCAGCCCAGCTGTCCACAGAGATATGTGGGACAGGCGTCCTTTCCTCAAATTGTCCAATGGGCCATGCGTCGCCCTGAAGGGGGATGGTGTTGTTTCGTGCACTCCTTGGCAGTGCTGCAACACGCTGTCGCAGCGTCGTCCTCTAAATTTTTTTTTGCTCCCTTGGCCACACATGACTTGTAGGTGAACTCCACAAGGTACTGAAACGGCTGAGCACCCCTTGGATTATGCATGCCATATCGACTACATACATAGTGCGAATATTTCATTATGCAACTTTACTTAACACTCAACACTTAGTGGACGCCCTTCATGGCCAGGTGTCAGCTAGTTCAAAACAGTGTAGTGAGCTTACGGTGGCAAAGTTACCACATTGTATTGTTCAAGTGTCATCCTCTTTGTTCATTGTGCATTGCAGGTTGTTCGGCAACTTTAATTAAAGCAAGGTGTTTATTTGTAATGAACGTGTTGTGCACTGTAAACACTGCCGGGTCCGACAACTTGCAGGTTGCTTCACCGCGTTTGCTCATTTCCGTGAAGGTTCAGAAAAAGCTTTGGAAATATTACTTTTACCTGAATTTAAAACGTTTTACCTACAGCCCCGAAAATGTCTAGGAGATGTCCGTCGGGCCTCAAATGCTGTATGCATAAACAGCTTCCTGCACTAGTGAAACATCCGAATAAGCGCTCTAAGATGCCCGCAGGACATCATAAGGGCTACCAATTTGTACGTTCGTTAGAGACTTGCGGACATCTGTTGTAAATCCGTCAGTGATCTGTGGACATCCTGCTGATGTCCTAAACATCTGGAAGCAGTAGTCCACTGGTCTTCCATGGCAGTTAATGTCCATTAGGGTATTTTGTCAGCGCCTTGGAATGAGCAGGGCCAATAGGTAGCTGGTAGAGTTTGCATGGAAACGATGTTTGATATACGACGTATTAAACTGCCGAAAACATACACACTTTGCAAGATTTCGGAGGCGCTGGCATTGGTTAGTTGCGGCACGCGTTTGGCTAGAATTGGCAACATAACGGGCGACAACTTGGGCATAGGATATCTGCACGGAGAGTGCCAACAATATGCGTGTGGTCATTGGGTAATGTAGAGCCAGTTTCAGTTTACTAGAAACGTATCGTACGGACAGCTAGTGAAGTACCACACTCTTTGATGGTGGCGTGGTACAACTGCAAGCATAATTTTTAAAGCTCATTCTTGGCGCATTTTACGCATGAACTGTGCGTACGTGAGCTCAGGGGACGGCTGTGTCCCCTCACTGCTGACGACCTGTACTTTGCTGCAGGGCTAAGGCTGCGAGATATAGATTTCTCTGACTCTTTTACTTTTTCTGGCCAAATGTTGCGTGTGCGACGCTGAAGCGTGTTCGTCTTTCCGTAACCGTGTAGCAGCGAGGAAGGTCACGTGACGTGACATCTCAGGGAGCAGCCTCAGCTGGAGAGGCCTTACGCGCATGCCTAGTAAACAGCCGTCGCGATAGGGAAGGGTATTCACGTGACGTCACGGGCGCCATTAGGTTGTCCAGCACGTAGCTTCAGCAGTGCAGGCAGGAGCAGGTGGCGATAATCCCATTCGACCCGCCCGCAGCCTTTTGCGGTGCTCCACAGACAACAAAATGGCGGTCGCTGTGACGTCAGTGAATACTATCTATTGGAAGGGGAGCTTATTCCTCATTTTTCCTGTTCTACGAGAGCACTTTCCATTGTTCCCGACAACCATACAACCTATCCATTTCACCCATCCTCTCCTCTATGTCCCAGGGGAGATCAGGAGAGTCTCCCCGGGCCCGCTCCCCCGGCTGTGGGTCGCTATGCAGCTTCCGCCCCCCCCCCCCCCCTTTTTATTTTTCAATTTCCCCACCTACGGGTAGTAAAATTACCATTGCCCTCGGGCATTTTCTTTTATCTTCAAATTGGAATAAGCCTGTTATACGTCAGTTGAGCAGACAACGGCTTATTATTTTTCAATCTTTTTAGGTTGCCCCAACCTAATATTTTTCTATGCCCGATCGGCACGGGCAGGGACAATTTATTTTTCATTCTTTTTACAGTGCCACAATAATCTTTGCCCAAGCCCGTTATACTTAGTGGCATGGGCAGGCTCACTTTATTTTTTATTCTTTTTACAGTCCCACAATATTTTTGTCCACCGTGGCTAGCCCGTTATGGTGTAGGAACAGCGCTAAGAACAGGACAGAAGTCAAACATGGAAGCACATGGACTTCTGTTCTGTTCTTAGCGCTGTTCCTACACCTTGCAATACCAACTAGCCCGTCAACTCGCTCTCCTTAGCCCGTTATACCTAGTGGCACGAGCAGGGACACCTTATTTTTTATTCTTTTTACAGTCCTACAATATTTTTTGTCCACCATGGCGGCGTCCTTCGAACTCATGAAAAGGCCTATAGAAAAAAGAAAAATGAAACTGACTTTTCAGCAATTACACTGCAGCTACGCCATGTGAGATTTGTTGCGCACAGCAGACAATGAAGGCTTGCACACCTTCGTAGGTATAATATAACGATTCTTTCCGGTTACATTCTATATTTGAGTTCCTCGCCCTTCACTGAAGCGACTGTTCGCTCTTCATTTTTGGCCCAAGCCCAGGGCGCGACGCTGCAGCAGCCATATTTGGCTAAAGGTGGAGAATTCAAAAACATAATGGAATCGGGAAAGAACTGTTATAATATACGAACCCTGATTGTTGGGTAACTTTTGTATTGGTAACGCAAGTGCACCTTCTGTGCGAGTGTACCAAGCTCGGTCGAACAATAAGAACAAAAAAAAAACGTTGGAAATAGGGGATATTCAAAATTCCTCAAGTGCGCTTTCCACATGCCTATGTTGCGAAATGCAAAATGGCCGACTTCTCTCTCTCTCTCTCTATATATATATATATATATATATATATATATATAATATCACCAAAAATTGAAGAAACATAACAGGATTTAATTCACGACGTTTCGGCTGGAGGACCAGCCAACCAAATCAGCTGCCAGAAATCACTTTTGATATATATATATATATATATATATATATATATATCCTTCGTGGTCTACAGGTCAAGTACTGGCGCTGAGGGTGTAGATAGAATGTGAGAAACGTATTTTGAAAAGCATCAAACAAAAGACTAGTCCTGTTTACTTTGTTTCAGCTCGAAACACATGTTTAGCCATCTTGTCTTGGGCAACATTGTTATGCGGGAAAGCGCGCTTGCGGAATTTTGAATATCCCCTATTAAGAGTAGCAAACCGGTGACATTCCACGTGATCACCAGCTTCACGAATATGAATAATTTTGGCCGGAAAAAAAGTATAAAAATTTTAAACCAAATTTCACTGGAATGAAAGCGTCTTTTGGTGCTGACAAACGTCGCCAGAGTCGCGAAAGGCTGTTACGGTTGGCGTGTGGCACCATGTGCAGAAAGGAATTTCACCCGACCGTCTCTCTCCATGCTTCGTCGGAATGAGGCGTGACTTCTGCTGGTTGGCGTCTGACACCACGTGCAGACCGACCTTCTCTCACCATGCCTTGTCGAAATGAGGCGTGACTTCTTTCCGCCAATCAGACTCTGTGCCGGTCACGTGACGTCGACGGAAGCAAGATCCCTCCGTGGATTGTAGAGAGCCTATTTAAGGGGCTTCTAAATGTACTTTTAAAAAGAATTCATTCTCTTCTCTTCATCTTTCACCAACTTTGGAATAAACTTTGCAAGTTTCGCACTAGAAATCGTCTCGTCCTTGCTCGGTCGCCATGGTCTACCGGATGCCTGCAGCCCGCCGACGACGCCACGCTACCCAATAGCAACGTAGGTCGAGCTTCGATAGGCATGCGTCGCAACAAGGCTCAGCTACCGGATTTTACAAGGAACAAAAGCTGGACGGAGTTGTCCTATGTTGGCAGGCAGTGTTATACGCACGCTTCCAGGTACACGTTGTTGACGTACACACGCCGAAATGCCTTTTCATGGACAGAGCGTTCACCTGAACAGTGTCTTGGGGTGCGTGAATCCGTAGCGTCGAATCAGGAAGTACACGGCGCCGGCGAGGATGAGTAGAGCGAACAGTATTCCAATTACCATACCGGCTATTGAGCCACCTGCGGAAAGGAAAAGGAGGGAGACAAGCGAGGCAACTACGTCAAAGTGCGCAGCTTTCGAAGAAACTACATTACAGCGCAACACCTATAATAAAAGCGCCGGTTTCTGTACGTCCACGTTTGACCAAAAGTCCTCAAGCCATATATGATTAAGTCTTGCACGGTATATCCAAGCAGTTACGACACGACTGAAGCCGCGGAAAGTTCTGGGGAGTGAGCGTGAGCGTTTTCCTTTCCTTCTGGAGATTTGGAACTTCGGGCGTGCCGTAGCTGCCATACCTTACGGTTCAAAAGACTTCTCCGAGGCTGCACATTCTAGTTCACACCATTGCTACGAAGTTACCGTAGAGAAACCGCGAAAATTAAGCAAACGTGCGTACAATGTACACAGATAAGCGCCGGTATGTGCTGGAAATAGGGCGGTCTCGAACACATAATTACCCCAAGTCCGCTTCCCTATTATTCATTTCTCATCACTTCGGTGGAAGATAACTGCCGTAGTGAGGAGTCATATTCGAGCGCTCACCCTACAGCAGCTGGGTGCTTCCGAGTGCAGTGTGTGCTAAAAAGCGGTTCCGTGGCTGAGAAGCTACTCTGTATATTCTTGAGTGAACAAAAACTGACAACCTTTATCTCTCGCTGCACAATGCTCAAGATTCAGTGATATTTGGTTTATGGGGGTTTAACGTCCCAATGCGACTCAGGCTACGAGGGACGCCGTAGTGAAGGGCTCCGGAAATTTCGACCACCTGGGGTTCTTTAACGTGCACCGACATGGCACAGTACACAGACCTCTAGAATTTCGCCTCCATGGAAATTCGACCGCCGCGGCCGGGATCGAACCCGCACCTTTCGGCTCAGCAGCCGAGCGCCATAAACAGTGAGCCACCGCGGCGGCTGTGAAGAACATGGACCAAGTGAACCCACGCACATGTGAACACTCTGTTCCGGTGATGGTTCTAGCAACGCCCACAATGCGCCGCAGCGAACTGGTCCCTTTCCACACTGGTGCAGCCAAATGAGAATCTGAGCAGGAGCTCACCCACAAGTGTTAGGCTTGGATCCGTTTTAAATTGTGCACGCACACACATTCCTTTCGAGAGCCGCAGATACGGATGTCGCTCTAAAGCTTCAATCACAGCACGGACCTTGTGATGCACCGATGGAACCGGTTGATGTGAGGTTCCACTTCTGGCTGCTGCTCAGGCTTGCACTGAGGACGCTGTACCGCTGCGCATCTTTTCCTGCGCAAAAGAAGACAATGCTCGCTGTTCGTCGAGTTTCGTGGAAAATGCTACGAGTGTCGAAGGCGCCAGCGCTCTGATTTAGGGCGAGTCGACATCAAGTACATTTTACGGCACAGATGCTCTTGTGGCGATGTGCCGACAGCCGACGCCTACACATTTTTCATACCGAAATACCTACGTCAGTAGTGGTATAGCTTCTTACTTTCGAAGCCTTAGTGCTTTCGATTCCTGATTCGAAGGACGGTATTGTTTTCATGCAGAACCGGGTCGCAAATCTCTTAAGGAACTCTAATTAGAGCGCGAAGTATTAACTAAAACGAACAGCACGGACAATCAGGTTGCTATAACGAATAAGAAATTACAGGATTGCACTTAAGTCTGCTTAAGAGTGGAAATACGAGAGCCTTTCCCTTTCCTCTCTTTCTCCATTTTTCATCTTTTATTGTTAGTTTAAAATTTTGTTTTGTTCGTGTTTTTGCTCATTAATTTTCGTTTTATTTTGTTTTGTTTTTATATACATTTTTTGTACTAAGTAAGCTTTCTCACGCATTTACATCGTTTTTCATTGAATCAGGCACACAAATTATGCTTCAAACACAGCATTTATTTTCATTAATTCCATTTAATTAATTAACTCAATGCAATTCATCAAACAAACTTTTCACATTTCAAGATCTACTCACGCACAACCTAACACAATCAAACTTTTGCACATTTATCTCCACAGAACGACATAATCTTGCCGACAAAATTTGCGGACACTTTTTGCTGACGTGACATATATCCATATAATGCTTTCGCATTAATAAAAGGCATCGAAAATTTTTTCATATTATGCGAAGTTCGAATTAAGCGGAGCCAGATGAGCTCGCGCAGTGCTGACGGGACTAAAGCTTCAGTGTGGATAAACTGGAAGTTCGCGGTAAAGCGAGTTGGAATTAACGGGGTTTCACTGCACACAAAGTGAAATACTTGCCCGTCAGCCTCTCGTAGACATCTGTGGCGAGGCTATGCGCGTACCCCGGTGCGATGGGCATTCCGTTGTTTGTGGTTCCGAGGTCGACGGTTACCACTTGGACGAACCCGTTATGCGTTCGGTGCACGTAGGCCTGGACGTACCCTCCATACTGCGGCTAGAAAGAAGAGGAAGTTATGGGCTGCAGGTGAGGTCAGTTTTTCGATGTTATTGCCAGAAATCGCTCCGTCGTAGCGACGTATTAAATAATAACCAGAAACGAGAGTTTGTAGCAAGGTCCAGGCCCCGCCGCGGTGGCTCAGTGGTTAGGGCGCTCGACTACTGATCCGGAGTTCCCGGGCTCGAACCCGACCGCGGCGGCTGCGTTCTTATGGAGGAAAAACGCTAAGGCGCCCGTGTGCTGTGCGATGTCAGTGCACGTTAAAGATCCCCAGGTGGTCGAAATTATGCCGGAGCCCTCCACTACGGCACTCTCTCTTCCTTTCTTCTTTCACTCCCTCCTTTACCCTTCCCTTACGGCGCGGTTCAGGTGTCCAACGATATATGAGACAGATACTGCGCCATTTCCTTTCCCCCAAAACCAATTAATAATAAGCAATGTTCAGTCCCCGCCGCGGTGGCTCAGTGGTTAGGGCGCTCGACTACTGATCCGGAGTTCCCGGGCTCGAACCCGAGCGCGGCGGCTGCGTTTTTGTGGAGGAAAAACGCTAAGGCGCCCGTGTGCTGTGCGATGTCAGTGCACGTTGAAGATCCCCAGGTGGTCGAAATTATTCCGGAGCCCTCCACTACGGCACCTCTTTCTTCCTTTCTTCTTTCACTCCCTCCTCTACCCTTCCCTTACGGCGCGGTTCAGGTGTCCAACGATATATGAGACAGATACTGCGCCATTTCCTTTCCCCAAAAAACCAATTATTATTATTATTAGCAAGGTTCAGTGACCTAGATAGATCTCTGTCACCGCGCGCACAAGCACCCCCCCAGAGTCTCCTTCACTATATCAGAAAGGACTCTAACCATAGAAAAGCCAGTTCTTTGTCCGTCCTCCTGACTGTCCGGTTCCCTCGCGGGTAAAGAGTGTGTGGCACCCCTGCCGTCTTTGCAGAACCAAACAGGAGCCGCTTTTCCGCGTTGTGATCTAGGAAGAACGGCCAGATGAAATCCTTCCATTATCTGTTTGATGCAAGCTGGAATAGTTATCCAGAGTTTGAGAACCCTTATTGCTGGTCTTCAGCACTGGCACAAGTCTCCCAGTCATACCCAACATTCTGGGACAAAAATTTTGAAAATTGGAAAATTGTAAGGTACTGTTATGGAAATATTGAAGGTAATTGTCCATCCTTCTGATATGTAGCAAGATCTTTGAAATCAAACTATTTCCATCGATTGCATCGAAAAGTTAAAACTGCCATGAAAACCAATGGGGAACGCTTTTGGCGATAACGAAATGGGTCGTTGACCGCACCTTGAGTACTAGAAAACAACATTGTGCCATGGCGCTCTTTGGCCACAGATGCCCTTGCGCCATAAAAAATTCATGATCATCAAAAACATTAGTAGAAAAAAAAATGGAATACTGCCGTCGGTGATCTGTGGATATATTGATTTTATAGCGAAATCCTGCATTATATGAAATAAATGCTTTCGTAAACTGTTTCCTGCTCAAAAATGCTTTTGTCCAGAATTGTTGAGTATGTAGTTGAAATACTTAAACAGCAAGAACAAACGTTTTTCAGCGATAGCAAAGTTATGCAGATAATTTCTCTGTAAAGGCGGTCCAGTGGAGATTGAGTTGCTTTTTACTTATCGCGGCAATGTTCATTCAGTGGGGCTTACCTTTCGGAAGTCGGAGATAACGGATGAATAATTATTCTCGATGCTTTCTTAATCACTGGCGCACGCACAAACATGTAACCATGCTTTCAACTAACCTTGACGATGTCGTTGAAAAGCAGCTGTACGATGTTGTCGAAGACGAAATCAGACCCCGGTCTCACCAGCACAGAGGAAGCTGCGTAAAAGTAGTCAAACTTTTTTGAACGTCAACGCCGCGCTATGCTGCTGCAGATTCAGCCGGCTGACGAATGAGCATCCGCCCTCGGAAGCATATCTCTCTCTAACGCGAAGTCATGTGACAGGCTTGAGTGAGGTGAAACGGGCTTGTAAGGATAGTTTCAGCTAAACTGTACAATAAAAGAAACTGGAACCACGCTAAGCGCTTTGTTGCCAGAGCTATATTGTGCTGATTTATTTGTTTCTCTTTCTCGTAATCTTTCTCAAAGTCTTTCGTGGCAATTGCAACTACCTAATTTAGTGGAAAGGGTTTGTACCCTGTACCCCCTTACAAAAATTTCTTTAGACAGTCTATAGACTGTCCATAGACATCTGTCTATAAAGTCTATAGACTCTCTATAGACAAACCTTAGAGAGCAGTCTATAGGCAATAGAAACCCTATAGACAGCCTATAGACAATCTATAAATTTATGGCCATACACTTTTATTAGACTTTTGTCTATAGAAAGTCTATAGAGTATGAATGGACAAAAATAAATGTCTATAGGAAGGCAACAGAGGCTATAAGAAGTCTATAGACTGTCCATAGACCATTTTTGTAAGGGCCGTACTGCAACAGCCTATAATGTCTTAAGTTAGAAGCGAATGAGCATATAGAAGCAATGATGCAGTTCTACTGATTGCTTGGATATTACACGATAGAAGCGGTTGCCGAGATGATTGCTGCAACCAGAAGTACGCACACACTCTATCAAAGTGCGACACTGACACTTTTGAAACGTCTCGTGAAACTGGCATTGGGTCATACCTTGCAAGGTTACCAGTTGTGTTCATGCTCTGCTGCGTATCGCGCTAAACTCGGCGAAAACTATTGCCGTGTTGCTGCCTATATTTTGTCAATGGTCAAGACCTACACAGTAAAGTCTGAGAACTAAAGACTTTGCAATGACCTAGGCTGCCACAGCGATCGCAACGGGTGCATGGTCGCGTGCCTGACGCTGATCACGTGACCGGACGTTGACGCTCTGCGCTTTGAATCCGCCTGCGTATAGCAGCTTTCGCTGTAAAGCCTGGACTCCATGTGCGCGAAAGAGCGAGCGACGCGACAGGGTGGCACGGCGACGCTCGCTCCGTCGCTTGTGGGCGACCTCCATGCAAGCGAAGGCGGCAGGCGACGCGAACCCGCGACGTGCACAGCGGACTCAAGCTTAGAAACACGCCCGTAACCTGTTCTCTCTCTTAAAATTTTGTGAGTGTGCCTCATAGTCAGGGCAAATGAAATGTTTCCTATACGGCAGCGGAGATAACCAAGCCGGCGTGCCTGCGGAGACGAAGTCACATCACGGGTTCACGGGGAGGTGTGCTTTCGTTCGGTGCCTGTGCACTCCGGCTTAGTAAAAACACTCCCATAAACTGTCACCGTAGTTTGATTGTAAGTGAGCAAACTATAATTTACCAGTGAGAATGCGCGCCGCGAGTGTTTCTGCACTTGGAGCGCAGCGGCACGGTGGATCGAGCGCCGGTACCCGCGGCTCGACACGCATCTCTCCCTGCAGTACGCCCGCTCGCGTAGCCCGCTCCATATGCTGTTAGCCCTCCGCACCCAACAAATAGATTGTTTCAATTATTTAAATCGTGCTGGTCTGCCTCTCAGCTACAAAACCAAATATTTTCTCGACGGTGGCGATGACCAAGACGACGGGCGGGTTTCGTGAGATGTACCCGTGAGAAACCGTGGACAAACCGGAAAGGCCTTGGGGGGCTCTGATTGGCCAGTCGCGTGGGGGACTTTCGGGCGACGAGTGAAATTTGCTGTGGGTGCAGATCCGAGCGACACGGCAAGCGACATATGCATTTTGCTTCGCGCGACGGCGTCGCTCGTCGCTTGCCGCCGTCGCCTTCGCGTGAGTTTTCGCTTACATGGAGTCCAGGCTTAAAAACATTCTACATTGCGTAGGCTTTCCCTATACCGACTATACCAACTAGGCATAAAGAGAGCGTTGGCTATCAATGCAATGATGTGCGCGAGAAATGGTGGCCCCACGTACCGCAGATGGGACAGCAGTTCCCCATCGGAACGATGGCGTCCTCGCAGGGTAAGTTCTCGGAGCACCGACTTGCGTGCAGGATACAGATTCGTTCTAACGGCTGCAGAAGAGAACCGGCTTTATGCACAGAGAACCGGCGCTAGGGAACCGGCAATATGACAATATCCAAAGGGAACCCCGTTGTTCTGTACCGAGCCACGACCGATTCCTCTCAGATGGGGAGCTCGAGAATAAAAACCAGAAGCCCTTAACTGCAGTTATCAAAAACAGAAAAAGCAGCGTCTTAACGCCAACATGGTGTTAAACATTTCATGAAATATGAAAAAAATTAAATGAAACAGTTCATTTTGACGGCAGTCCCTCTGCTTTACTCGATAGTCTATTTCTTTGGCTCTCAGTCTCCTTACTGCTCATTAATAGTAGCTGCTGTTTAAAAAGATGAGTCTTAAAGACTGACACGTGTAAAGAGCTGTCGTTATGAACGGCGACATATCAGCGGGCCTCAAGGATGGCTGATATGTCGCGCGACGTCTTGTTTTTCTCGTCATTTTCCAGCCGTGCATCACGAATCCTGGATAAAAGATCACCAGTCAAAAGCTAATCTGTTTTGAACGGACCCAGACAAAAGCCTACCGCTTTCTTTCGTGGTATCGTACAAAAGCTTACCACACCGAAGCCTCCCAGCAATCCTTCTACAGAACAGTTGACTGTTAGCGCCCCTGTTTAAAACCTAATTTCATCTTAAAGTTACCGCAATCTAACCTAACCTAATCCTATAGATTAGTCTGTCCGAACTCCCGTAGTTAATTCTAGCACGTCTACTTTAAACATAACCTAATACTAAGCCTAACTCAACCTATTCTTAGCCAAACTACGGCAAATTTTCGTGAACTCGCACAGTAGTAGACATACACATCGATGAGGGCATGCAATGCGAAGACAAGGTAATCGATGGTCCTTAAGGGTGACGGAGTGGATTTCAAGAAAATTTGGCAGGCGTAGCAGGGGGCTGCAGAAGGTTAGGCTGGCGGATGAGATTAAAAAGTCTGTGGGGATACAATGGCCGCAGCTGGGACAGGTCAGGGTTAATTGGAGAAACGTGGGAGTGGCCTTTGCCCTGCAATGGGCGTAGTCAGGCTGATGATGATGAGTTGAGCTTTCGCCCGGATTGTCCAGGTAAGCTAAAAATTGGTGAGTGCAGTGAGCTTTAGTACAGCTCCCGTGGGACACATCTTCGGATGAATATTTCCCGCATACAAAACACATTCGAAAGGCTGCGGCCCAGTATGTATACTCACTTCAGGCGCGTCGTTGCCGCAAGCGCAGCCCTGGGTATCGTCGCAGTCCGGTGTGCCGCTGGTTACAACGCCGCTGAACATCGCCTTGCCTTCGTCCGAGTCGAGCAGCAACGTCATTTCGGAGCGCCCGTATATCTGCGCCGCCATTCGCAAAGACAGCGCGACACAAGACAGTTGGCTCCAGCCTGTTCAGCCGAGGTAGACAAAACGTTCTTTATAATTAAAACCGAAAGTTCCCGGAAAGGTATTTTATATCTATAACACAACAGTAACAGCAGTAATAGCGTGTATTCAGCAAACATGTCGAGAAATGATTTGCCACTTAGGCTATGAGGGACGGTGGTGGTGGTAATAACATTAATGGGCACAGGGGAGTTTAGGACACGCAGGTCCTTGCCCCCCCGCCCCCCCCCCCCCTCCCGCATGGCTCCACTGCACTCAAACGTTCATGTCCTGGAGGCTCATGACGCTGGCAGCCCCGCCTGTGGCGATGGCTTGCTTGGTCGGGTCCTCGGAGCGCAGTAGGGTCTACCAAGTGGTAAGGTGCTACAGGCCCCGCGGGGGAGGATCCGCCGGGCAGAAGAAAAGGATATGATCGAGAGTGGCTTTGGGGTGGTGGCAGAAGGTACAGGAGGGGTTTGTGTAGACTTGGTGATAGCGCGAGCGCATATAAGGGGAGGGTAAGGTGCGTGTTTGGAGGCGCCTCCAAAGTGTCTGGTGATAATTGTCGAGGGAGGGATGGGGTGGGGGGTAGAGCCGACGCTCGATCGGCTTTGCAGGCCTGCGTCAGTTCACTGAATGAGTGCATGCGCTCCCGTGAGAACCCTAGACCGGAGGCCGCCGGTGCCCGGTTGAGAGAACCTCGGCCTAAAGCGTTGTCAGCCTCGTTTCCGGGATTCCCGGAGTGGGCAGGCACCCATATGAGCTCCATGTGGCGGGGCGAGTGTGCGGCGACGGAGTTCAGTATGCAAAATGCAGGGACGTGAACTCTCCTGCGAGCAAAATTTAGTATGGCAGTTTTAGAGTCGTCTGACAGTATATACCGGGCCTCCGTGCGCGTGATGGCTAGGGCAATAGCGGCCTCTTAGCCTCCTCCGAAGTGGCAGTGGGGGATATGTGAAAGGTGGCAATTGGTTGGAGGGAGGGGTTCATGATGGCTACAATCGCGTCCTCGCCTGTGCATGCGGCATCCACCCACACGGCATACGGTTCCGTGCCGTAGTGCTTGTGGAGCGCCCATGCGCGAGCTCTGCGGAAGGGTTCGTGGTGGGTGGGGTGCATGTTTTAGGGGAGAGGTTTAATAAGTAGTTCGCGGTGAATGTGGTGGGGGACCTGGAGCTGTGTGGGATCCGGGGCTGGTATCCTGATGCCGAGGGTGTGTAGGATGTGTCTGCCGGTAGTGGTTCTCGCGAGACGTATGTATTGTATCTGTCGGTGGGCCTCGGTAAGCTCACTTATCGCGTTGTGTAGGCCTAGCTGGAGGAGTTTTTCGGTTGAGGTATTTAGTGGTACGTGTAGTGCTGTCTTAAATGTTTTTCGGATCGTGGCATCGAGGGTGGAGATTTCTCTGCCCTAAAGTTTCAGTTAGGGGAGCGTGAAAAGAAAGCGGCGCTGAGGAAGAAGACATGGATGAGGCGACATAGGTCATGCTCCTTCATGCCCCGGTGGTGTCCAGAAACTCGGCGAATTAGGTGGGATATCGACACCGCCGTCTGCTTGAGTTTGTGGATGGTGAGAGTGTTTTTCCCGTTGTTCTTGATGTGGCGGCCCAGTACCCGGAGAGTGTGTACCTTCGGGATGTACCGGCTTTCCAGTGTCACGGTTATGGGGGCTGTGGGGCAGTTTCGAGTTGTGGAGCGGAGTATGAGGAGCTCCGACTTCTCCGGAGAGCATGAGAGTCCGACACTCCGCGCATGTGCTTGGGTGAGGGCAGCTGCCGACTGCAGAGTATTCTCTGTCTCCATCACTGTCATGGGTGGTCCACAGCGTGATATCATCAGCATACAATGTATGCCGAAGGTGAAGGATGGTTTGTAGTTTGCGGGCAAGGGGAATGAGAGTGACATTGAAGAGAAAGGGGGAGAGGACAGATCCCTGGGGGGGGGGGGGGTGCCAACCCCACTAAGGGTGTATGGGCGGGATGTGTGGGGACCGAAGTGAATTTCGGCCGTGCGGTTAGTAAGGAATGCTTGAATATAGGTGTACACACGTTGACCTATGTTCAGGGGCGAGAGCGCCGCCATAATAGCTTGATGGTCTAGGCGATCAAAAGCCTTGGAGAGATTCAAGGCGAGGACAGCTTTTGTGTGGCCTGGTATGAGGGGTCGAAAATATCCTGTGTGAGCTGGAGCATGGCGTCCTGTGCCGACAGGTGGGGACGGAAGCCCACCATGCTGTGCGGGTAGAGGTCTTGCTCCGCCATGTGTTGGGTGAGAGGGACGCCGTAGTAGAAGGCCACGGATAATTCTGGGGCTGTTTAGCATGCGCTGACGTCGCACAGCACATGAACCTCTAGCATTTAGTTTTCATTGCTTTATTTCATTCATTGCTCATTTTTTATTACTTGTCTTCTTCTATCGTAGAGGGCGTGTGACGCCGCTAGGCTGTCACTGGTGACGTCACTGCGTTCAGACCAATCAGCGTGATGCTTTGAGGTGACGCCATGCGTGGCGTTACTAACAACATACTGGCCAGTCAGCTTAGCTTGGTCACCTGCCTCGCTCTCTCCCTTTCCTGTTCGAACTCCTTCCCGTTACACCAACGCCGCAGGAATGGCCAAAGCGTGCCCTTAACAGCTGTTGCAGTAAACGATAATATAATATGTAACTTCGCACAGTTCTTTTCTGATGTCGCACTCTAAACGAATTTGCCTATGGGGAACCTGCGCTGCCAAAGTGGCACTGCAATTGTTCCATTCGGTGACTCAAAACTGCTTTCGTCAGCCGCTTGGGCCGCTGCAAACGCGAGTACACAATCTGCGTGATTTTGGCTGACGATTGGCTGACCGCATTCATTGCCTAGCTTCTCTCGGCGTAGCGCAGATAGCAGACGCACGGCACGTGCGCCTTCGACAGAGCGCGGAGGCTCACGCCAATAAGCGCCTGAATGTGGCGCGGGAAAGTACTAAGAGTACTACCCAAAACTTCTTGCTCTTCTCGCTAGGCAGTGTGTTATGGCGCTGCAATCGGCACCGCAAACTTCATCGCAAGTTTCCCATAGTCGGATACAACTTAAGTCTGCAGTGAAGCTCCGCCCACATTCATGACCGCCGCAAAGAATTCATCCACGACAAATAAGAGATACGTTGTTAAGTTTTCTTGTCACCTAAACAAGAAGTTAATCGCAAGAAAATGTTATAAGCTCTATAATTTTGATACCTGGTTTGTGTCATAAAATTAGGCATTAAAAAATTAGCTGTGATTCAGCTGCTGAACCTGGTTAGAGAGCGAAAGCTGTGGCGTATCGGGTAAGTAAACACGGCTTGTCCTATAACATTGTGTGCGTTCCGCACACTGGATAGGCAACGCGCCCACCCTGCCAGGTGGCGGTTAAATTAATGGTTGTTCGCGAGAGATTGGTCACCGAATGAACGCTGCGGCTTGTTGCTGCAGTGGCGCGTGTTTGCCACAACGCTAATGCATGCAGCCCACATCTCTCTCTCACCGCCACGACGTACCTCAAAGCGCGATTGAGGCGTCCACTGCCCCAGGGAGCCGGTTATGAGCCTTCGCTTCCTCAATATCATCGGAGTCTATAACGCTGTCATCGCTAACGCCAATGAGCACAAAGAGCGCCGATGTGCATAGCTTCAGTGCCGTGTTTCTGCTACAGCGTTGTGAATGCCAACGCATGCAGCGCACATGTGTCACTACTCCCACATAAGCTTAAAGCGCGACTGAGGTGTCCACCATCCCAGGGGGCCAGTTATGCGCCTTTCCTTTGGTTTCGAAGAAAATTGAAGATTGGTTTTTAAAATTGGTTTGGAAGAAAAGAAATGGCGCAGTAACGGTCTCACGTATGTCGGTGGACACCCGAACCGGTTTTGAGGAGAGGAAATGGCGTAGTAACTGTCTTACATATATCGGTGGACACTCGAACTGCGCCGTAAGGAGTTTGACCTCTGGCTCACTTGAAGGCCAAAACTACAAGCACCGCGAAATCGTTACGAGGTAGCGTAGTGAAGTTTTCCCTTAAAAAAGCTGATTTCGCTTACTTTTGTTACCAGCCGCGGTGGCTCAGTGGTTAGAGCGCTCGACTAGTGATCCGGAGCTCCCGGGTTCAAGCCCGACCGCGGCGGCTGCGTTTTTATGGAGGAAAAACGCCAAGGCGCCCGTATGCTGTGCGATGTCAGTGCACGTTAAAGATCCCCAGGTGGTCGAAATTATACTGGAGCCTTCCGATACGGCACCTCTTTCTTCCTTTCTTTCACTCCCTCTTTTCCCCCTTCCCTTGCGGCGCGGTTAAGGTGTCCAACGATATATGAGACAGATACTGCGTCATTTCCTTTTCCCAAAAACCAATTGAAGGAAGCTTACTTTTGTGATTGGCTAGCGGAGCAATAAAGTACGTCGCGGACCGTGGCCCGGTGTTTATAACTGCTGTTAACTATAGCAGAAGGGCTGCTTCGGGGATCAAAAAGGGCTGTAGAGGCTAACCCTGTCGCCGATCTGGACCTCGCGGACCTTGGGCGTGAGCTCGTCCGTGTCGACGCGGAAGCGCTCGTCCTCGAAGACGACGAAGTCTGTTGGGCAGGGCACCATCTCGGCGTCCGGCACCGCCGGAGGCCGGGGCTGCGTGTCCGGCCGGTTCTCCACGTTCTCGGGCAGCAGCTGCGACGACTGGCGCAGCGCCCAATGGTCCGGGTTGTACCAGTGCACGCGCTCCTGCGCCGTGAACTGGGCCTCGCCTGCGCACGTACGCTCGTGATGATTTATGGTCGCACTCCGCACAAAAGACAACACCTGGCTAGTGCTGAGCTTGAACTTACACGCTCTAAATGCAAACTAAACTGGAAACCCTGATGTTCACATCCGCTAAGCAGTTATTCTTCAGCCAAGGATAGCGGAAGAATTAAGATTGGTTCATGGTTTATGGGGTTTGACGTCCCCAAGTGACTCAGACTATGAGGGACACCGTAGTGAAGGGCTCCGAAATTTCGACCACCTGGGGTTCTTTAATGTGCACTGACATTGCGCAGTACACGGTCCTCTAGAATTTCGCCTCCATCGAAATTCGACCGCCGCGGCCGGGATCGCACCCGCGTCTTTGGGGTCAGCAGCCGAGCGCCATAATTAAGATAAGCGGCGTTTACATGAACCTACAGGGCCGTGTTGAGTCGAGTTATCGGGTCGAAAACTGGCTACTGGGTTCATGTAAATGTGCACCGAGCCGGGTCGGGGGTCGAGGGGACGTGTCGAGTCATCTCCGCCGCAAGGAGTAGGCTGACTCAACTCGACCCTGCCTCAATGTGTTTGTAAACGCTCTCGAGTCGAAGAGTTGGGTTAATGCGAGAGCAGATGATATATGCGAACCTGTTTTTCGCTTGCTCCGTCGCGCCTCCGAGACAACGATGGCCTGCCGCGGGTCGGAGGTCGGGCTGAGCAAGGTCACCCAACTCGACTACTGCGTGTTTACATGAACTCGATTTTAGCGAGTCGAAACCGGTTCAACTGCAGCGACACCGAGCGTCGAGCAGCGCAATGCGAGCGAGCAGTAGCAACCCCCGAGATTGCGGTACACCGCCGCTGTCTCGGGGTTCGAAAAACAGGTTCGCATTAATCATCTTCCCTCTCGCTAATCACATTCTTCGACTCCCAAGCACGTCGCGGCAGGCCTGTTTACGCGAACCCGATAGCGTTGGGTCGAGTCCGGGGAGGGTAGAGTCAGCTTGCCCCTTGCGGCGGAGTTGACTGAACCCGACCCGTCGACTAGCGACCCGACTTGGTGCGCGTTCAGATGAACCCAGTAAGCGGCTTTCGACCCGATAACTCCACTAAACCTGGCCCTGTCGGGGTCATGTAAACGCCGCTAATGACTAGATACTGCTTCCGGCTGTTCCAAGGCACTCGTCCAAAGGCTCTCAGCTAGCACTGGAGCTCACCCGTGGAGCTAATGCAAGTGTAGTCAATAGACGCCTTCCACGCCTGCAGAGTTACTAAACACCCCGGCTGGCATCAGAAATTCTCACCATACAAGTCGCTGCAATTCTCATCACCACAGAATAACCATTCAGTCATTTCTGTTTTACTTTGCGCCTCAATGCTGGAGCGGAATTAAATTGTAATGCTCCTGTTCAGTTTGGATCCCAGAAGAATAGTTATTCGTATCTTTTTTTAATTTTCCAGTGTATATGTCCAGGTTCCAGTTCAGCACCCTGCATGATACTACCTGCTTGCGTGAAAGCGCTCTATAACCTAGTATGCTATAAATTACGAAAGTGCATATAGCCTAGCGAGTTGGTATATACATACGTAAACGCGGAAAAAATGTGCAGGAATGGGACAGGAAAAAAAATTGGAGGGTGCATTTAAGCTCCGCCTTAGGAATATTACGCGATAGCGTTAATGAGTTAATTTCCATATGCGGAATTAGTCATTCTCACTTTCACAGCCCGATGTCCCTGGGTGTCCTCACACCACTCCCTGCCCAATGGTGCAGCGGTTAAGGGACACGCCACTGCCCTGAGATGGCAGGTGCTGCCACCTGTGGGTCTGGTGCGACCCAAGTTGCTTTTCTCGAGGAACCGCTCGCGATCAGCCATTAATTTAACTGCTACCTGCCAGCGTGATTAGTTTGCTCACAATCTGGCGGCTAGGTTGTGAAGAACCCACAAGGTCACGTCACCTAGCTTGCCTACCTAGGATGCTTCTTCGGGCGTGGCTGCCTGAGCCACACTATACTCAAGAAGTACTTTGATTTGGGCTAGTTGGTTCATATCTTGAAAGAAGTTAGGACGGCGCTAAAACGACAAAGACAAAGAGGCACGAACACAACAGGACGGGCGCCCGTCCTGTTGTGTTCGCGCCTCTTTGTCTTTGTCATTTTAGCGCCGTCCTAACTTCTTCCACACTATACGCCACCTTATTTATCGCACACACCGCCGATGCCGACAACGCCGACTCTAGATTTTCTTCGTAATGGGACTTTTCCCTCATAAAAAAGTTCTATAGACTTTATAGACTCCATAGCCATCCTTTAGACTTTTTCTTTCGTCTATAGAGCCTATAAACTAAGTCTATAACCGCCTTAATTTTCTTTTTAATTTATAGACTGTCTATAGACTATCTATAGCTTAAGTCTACGACACCCTTAATTTTCTTTTGTATATAGATAGTCTATACACTATCCTTAGACTAACGTCTATAACAGCCTTGATCTCCTTTTTTCTTAGACTGTCTGTAGACTATTTATTGACTAGAGTCTATTACAATTTCAATTTCTTTTTGCACTTCATGCCGAGGGGAACCCAGCAGCGGGCAGCCTTAAAATATAGCTAGAGCCCTCCACCTCCTTCGCTGTTTCGGGAATTAAATTAGCTGTTTCGGTGATAACAAAGCCACGCCCTCCTGGATATTGTTTTTAGAAGCCTTGAATAATAAATAATTGTTTTTTTGGGGGGAAAGGAAATGGCGCAGTATCTGTCTCATATATCGTTGGACACCTGAACCGCGCCGTAAGGGAAGGGATAAAGGAGGGAGTGAAAGAAAGGAAGAATAGGTGCCGTAGTGGAGGGCTCCAGAATAATTTCGACCACCTGGGGATCTTTAACGTGCACTGACATCGCACAGCACACGGGCGCCTTAGCGTTTTTCCTCCATAAAAACGCAGCCGCCGCTGTCGGGTTCGAACCCGGGAATTCCGGATCAGTAGTCGAGCGCCCTAACCACTGAGCCATCGCGGCGGGGCTTAGAAGCCTTGAAAAGCTCGTTTTCGTTATACGGTGACGTATATTGTAAACACAAATAAGGAATATTTAATGCTACCAGGTAAAGCGAGAAAGCCAGCCATCTTAGAAGTAAGGGTGCGTGTATCGTATCAAAAGAACAGGCTCTCTCTTAAAGGAATTGCTCGAGACAATTTCATTCCATATTTCGATCGTTAATGCCCACCGCGCTTAACTCAGAAACGTTTCATCAGCGATTTTATACTTCTCTTTAAAGCTTCCTGAAAACAAAGGAGGAAAGACGGGGGTGAGAATTCAAGGATGTGCCCATTAAAGGATGTGCACGTTAAAGATCCCCAGGTGGTCGAAATTATTCCGGAGCCCTCCACTACGGGACCTCATTGTTCCTCTCTTCTTTCACTCCCTCCTTTATCCCTTCCCTTACGGCGCGGTTCAGGTGTCCAACGATATATGAGAACGTCCCAAATCGAACGCTTAGCCGGGACCACAACCGGCAGGGCCATTCTAGAAAAACTCAATCTTAGCCGAGATAACAGAACAACCGCCAAAGTTGACATGCTCGGAAAAATTCGAGACAATATAGATGTACGCCCATTACCCAGGAATATGCATCCTATTCATCACTCAGTGCGCCGGGCCAAGCGGGCAGAGGCGCTAGAGAAACGCTTCCGCTCCTACAAAGACGAGGACGTGGTCTACGTGGATGCCGCTGAGTATGGTAAGAACACGATGACCGTCGCGGTCGTCAATAATAAACAACTCCTCAAAATAAGTGCCTCCATACTCTCGGATAACCCAGAGACTGCAGAGGAAGCTGCCATAGCACTGGCTTGTGTAGGCACAAAAGCGAGATACATCATCAGTGACTCCAAAGTTGCCATACTAAATTTCAGCAGGGGCCGGGTCTCCCCTCTAACGAATACAATTCTAAGCCGTCATGTAATAGACCGGAAAATTACGCTAGTCTGGACACCAGCACATGCATCCCTGCCTGGTAATGAGACGGCCCACGAGTTCGCCCGAGGCTTTTCTTTCCGGGCGGACCCGAGCGAGGTGGTCTTTACAGACAGGGATCGCATGGTGACCTACAGAGAAATTACACAACACTATCGTTTGCAACGAGCTAGACTTCCTCCAGCGGATAGATCCTTGTCCAGATACCAAGCCATCAACTGGCGCCGGTTACAAACTTACACATTTCCAAACCCGGCCCTCTGGAGTCTTATGTACCCAAGGCAATTTTCAGAAAAATGCGCGAACTGCGAACTTAGGGCCACCTCGGACCACATACTATGGGAATGTCCTCATGCTCCCCGGGAGGGACGAGGTATTAACACAAAAGATCAATGGGAGACCTTACTACTGAGCTCCGACCCGGCGACTCAGTTACAACTCGTCCGACTGGCCGAAGCCGCCGCCGAGAGTCAAGACCTTTCGGCCGTCGTCTAGGCGGGTAGCCCTCTGGCTACCCTCTTTCTGTTGGATATTAAAAGTTTTCCTATCCTATCCTATCCAACGATATATGAGACAGATACTGCGCCATTTCCTTTCCCCCAAAAGCCAATTATTATTATTATTTTCGCGATTAACATCTGCCATTTACACCTTTCCCGTTTGCATTCACGCAGGAAAATGTTGCGACGCAACAATCACAAAGGCAGTATTTTTTCTTTCCTCCCGATACAACTGCTTCTTCGGAGCCGATGACACGCTGATGTCACCCATGCCAGTTTTCTAAACACAAACACACAGAAAAAGACTTTATGCTTTGTAACTTTTTAATTATTCGAAAAGTGTGCCACATACTATTCAATAGGAGACGCGGAGCGTATGGACAAATCAGTAAGGTTTCGGATTTGTTTTCCGTAATCAATGCGATTTTTAAAGCGCGAGTGGAGGAATTACGCTTATAAGCCAATTTCCCCCTGTGGTCTTGGATACCAGATCAAGCTAGACACGGCAAGAGTTTGAGCGGTAAAGATACGACCGGAGCCCTCCACTACGGCACCTATTTCTTCCTTTCTTCTTTCACTCCCTCCCTTATCCCTTCCCTTACGGCGCTGTTCAGGTGTCCAACGATATATGAGACAGATACTGCGCCATTTCCTTTCCCCCAAAACCTATTATTATTATTATTATTATTATTATTATTATTATTATTATTATTATTATTATTATTATTATTATTATTATTCATTTTACCGCGAGATGGCGGAAAATCATTCGGCCTGCAAGCAACCGTGTGCGCCGATGCCTCTTCGATCACGTTCTGTTTTGCTGTTCTGTTGACGTGGCTCAGCTACCCAGGCTGCGGGGCAGTGGCTATGTACCTGGCGGTGTTGCGTTAGCTTGCTAAATTTCTCCTTCTTTTTGTCTGTGCCTGTTTGCTCCTGTTCTGGGGTGATTGGGTGCGGGACGAGAGCTTAATGTCGACTTCTCCTGGCCAGGGGTTTTCCCCTTGGTCGGCATCTCTTCCTCAACACCAGCTCCCACTTGATCTCCTTTTCCGCAGTGGAGTTTCAAGCATTCCGGTCGCTTTAGTGCCTTCCGATGGAGGCGCTATACGACTGAACAACCCGGAGGCAGTGCAGGCGGCCCTTCAGTCCACATCGAAGCACTTTATGCACATTACTGATGTCCGGCAGTTCGGCAGGGGTGGTGTTTTGTGCCGGTCGTCGGATAAAGACTGTATTGAAGATCTTCTAAAGTGCACGACCTTCGCCAGCCACCCGGTGAGCGCATTCATTCCGCCTCATCTAGCATGTTCCAAGGGCTTGGTCCGAGGGGTCGACTCTCGATTGAGCCCTGCGGAAACGCTTGAGAACCTCTCGCCTGCGGGAGTGATTGCTGTCCATCGATGCAGCAGGCTGGTTGACGGAGTAAAAATTCCTACGGAGTCCGTCATTGCCACATTTGCAGGAATATTTTGTCCGTCAGAGATTAAGGTGTGGCCATTGGGTTTTCGTGTAGATGCCTTTAACTCTCGACCCCTTCAGTGTCAAAAGTGCTGGCGATTTGGCCACAGCGGCAAAGCCTGCAAATCGGCCTTACGCTGCTGTGCCTGTGGGGAACGTCATTGCAGAGAGGAATGTCCTGAACAGCAAGAGAAGTGTTGTTTGTGTAGCGGTGCTCATCCTGCTGATTCGCCTGACTGTCCTGCACGAGCACAAGAAGTTCAGGTGCTCGATCTTATAGACAAGCGCAGATGCACGCGGAGAGAGGCTTTTGCCGCAGTCAAGGAGAGAGCCTCAGCCTACTCTAGTGTGGCCGCCCAATTCCCACCCATAATGGATTCTAGTTTGTCCCAGGCTATTACAGCGGCAGTTGAGAAAGCTGTGGCAAATGCAATGGATCGCATTATGGAAACCGTGTCCACGTGCATTTCGCAGGTCATAGCTGCTCAGATGACCAATCTTCTGCAGGCGTCCACCGCTCCGCTCTTGTCTTCTTTGGCTTCGGAAGCCACTCCTCCTTCTGTAGTAATCGATTCCGCTCCACAGGGCCAAGAACAATGTCAGCAAAAAAAGACCTCTCAGGCCTCTCCTTCGAACAGCGTTATAGATGCATCCTCTATGGACTGTATGGATATGGAGTCTGATCTCCGCGCCCAGAAACGAAGTGGGTCTCCTCTGAACATTGCAGGTCCGTCTTGTCCCCAGTCAAAGACAAAGAAAAGTAACGTAAGTCAAAATGCTGAGACCAGGATTCTAGAAAAGGCAGTCGCGGCTGCGGCACTTCCGCCAAGATAGGGTTCTTAAGTGTACTCCAGTGGAATTGTCGATCAATATTCTCAGCTTCAATAGATTTAAATTGCCTATGCAATCAGCTTCTACCAGATTTAGTTGCTTTACAGGAAACATGGCTAACTCCAAATTTCAATTATCATCTCAAGGATTACCATCCGTTCCGGCTTGACCGGTCATCACGAGGGTGAGGGTTGTTAGTGCTCATATCTACAAAGTTTTGCCACAGGGCATGCATTTCTTTTCAATATGCGGACAATGAATGTGAAATCCTTGCGGTTGACCTCAGTGTCCCAGGTCAACAGCCCTTTACGGTAGCTAATGCATATTTCCCGTCTGGTGTGCGTGACACTCGGCCCCTTGACTCACTCATGTCTAGTAGCCGATCTCAGGTTCTATTACTTGGCGACTTCAATTCGCACCATGTGACCTGGGGGTTTAAAACAGACAGCTTTGGTTCTAGGCTATTTGATTGGGCTTCTGGCAACAACTTGATCTGCAACAATTCCGGATTGCCTACGTTTGTTCGCAGTCAATGCCGCTCTGCCTTGGATTTAACTTTTTCCTCCCCAGGAGTCTCCGTTATGTCTTGGGCGCCTGTTGACTGTGCAACAGTGATCATCTACCGATTAGTTTCAAGTTTGCGTGTAAATTAACTCTTCCTGAGCGACATCAGCGCACGTTAATAAATTGCAATTGCTTTAAAGACACTCTAAAATCAGCCCTCCAAATCACTTCAGACACTCGCGCTCAGATTAGTGCCGAAAGCAAGGCTGCACATCTATGTTCAGTACTGGACCATGCAAGGCAAAAGTCTGAATTTTTGGTTAAGAGAACAAAGGGTGCAATCGCGAACAGTTGGTGGAATTCTGAGTGCACGCGTGCATATAGGCGACGGAAAGCAGCTTGGAAGAAACTTCTCATCAATCAATGCCCAAAAAATTGGCTGGATTATAAGTATGTTGCAGCAACATTTAAGCGCACTGTCGCCCGTGCAAAGGAGGGGTATAATACAAATCATTATGATTTCCTTTCCCAATCAGGAAGTAAACGAGCTTTGTTTAATTTCATGAGGCGCAACAAGGTGATTCCTCCGACTGCCAACATCGAATCCCTCGTTCAGTCCCCTGCTGACATCGCAAAGGCCTTAGAAGATATTGCGTGTGGCCTAGAGCTTCGCTTTACATCTGCTTTACCTTCTCCTACTATATTCACATGCACCTCAGGTGATTTCACTGAGGTCTCTATGCCTGAGCTGTCGCAAATGGTTCTGCGCTTATCCCCAGCGGCTCCTGGCCCCGATAAGGTCACTTCATCTATGATCAAAATTTTGTTCAATGAATCTCCTGCAGACCTGTTGGCTCTAATTAACCATTCTATTAAAGGCCCTTGGATACCGCATGAGTGGCGTCTTGATGAAATAGTTCTATTGCTTAAAAACCAAGGGGAGGGCTTAACTTTAGACAATATACGCCCTATTTCGTTAACATCGAGCCTAGTGAAATTGGTGGAAAGGGTCCTTCTCAGCCGTGTCATGTCATTCATTTCAGAAAATGCTGTATTGAATCCATGTCAAATTGGTTTCAGGCCGGGTTGTTCAATTTGGTGTGCTCATACTGACCTTGAGAGTCGTATTAAATTAGCTCGCAATAGAAAACAGTTTGCTGCGCTTGTCACCTTGGATGTCAGAAAAGCATACGACAGCGTGGAGCACTCCACTCTATTACTAAGATTACAGGAACTCAACTTCCCAAGCTATTTTGTAGCCTGGATTTCTGTTTTTTTAGAAAATAGAGAATTTTACTGCTGCCAAAATGGTGTTTCCTCAAGGAGATTTCCACAGACAAGAGGTGTTCCGCAAGGATCAGTTCTCTCACCTGTTCTTTTTAACATTTTTCTAAGCTCAATTCCATGCATTCAAAATGTGAAAACTTATGTGTACGCCGTTGATATTGCATTTTTTGCATCAGCAGGTGACATTCACACTCTTTATCGAACCCTGCAAAATTACCTCAATGTTCTTGACAACTGGCTAGGAAGAATTCATCTGTCCCTTAATGTGAAGAAATGCGCATTGTTAGTATTTCCAGTTTCTGTTCCTGTAAACATCTGCCTGGTCTATAGAAATAACATAATACCTCAAGTTCAGACGGTGAAGTATCTCGGTGTCATATACGACTCTACTCTCTCCTGGCGGCCACACATTGAGCAAGTTTCTGCAAAAGGAGTTCGGGCCATTGGCATCCTGCGCAGGCTTTGTAGTGCTAGGTCAGGCATGAGAAGGCATACGCTTCTGATGATTTATAAAATGTACGTCCGCCCAATTTTGGAGTTCGGGTGTGTTTTATTCTCGGGTGCTCCTGCCTATAAACTTCGCCCTCTTGTGCTTTTGGAGCGTGAGGCGTTGCGCCTTTGTCTGGGGCTTCCAAAATATGTCGCCAATGCTGTTCTGCACCTTGAGGCGCGAATGCCTTCGTTATCAGCTAGGTTTCGCCTTTTAACAGTTCAAACATTTTTAAAATTGTGCGACTCACCTCTTCACGCTTCCAGTATAATATTTCTTAGTCAACCTTCCGCCTTTTTTAGTGCTGCCTGGTCTCGATTTCATACCCCGCAGATATGTTGCGCGCAGTCCCTCCTTGATCGCATAAATTTTCATTTCACTGATGTCCGCCAAATATATAACAACTCCTCATCTGTCCAGATTGAATTCGATGACATTTTCCCATCGAATGCAAAGCTGCAGCCCTTCCCGCTTCTTCAGGGTCTATTGCAGGACCACCTAAGGTCCTTTCCCTTTCATGTTCTTATTGCTACCGATGCCTCGCAGGATCGCGAAAAGGCAGGTGTGGGAATTTTTTCACTTTCACTGGATTGGTCTTTTTCTCTCCGTCTTCCTGACTTCACTCCAATTTTTCTGGCTGAATTATCAGCAGTAATCTTAGCCTTACGAAAATTAGAATCTACCGTTTCCCAGGTCGTGGTTATGACAGACTCTCTGTCCATTTGCTCTTCCTTATCCTCACCCACTGACTCTCGGCCATTACGCCTCTTTAAGTTCCTTATTCCGCTGCATCTAAATTCGGTAAGGTTGCTTTGGGTACTAGGTCACATGGGCTTTCACTTAAATGAGGTTGCAGATTCCTTAGCAAGAGCCTCTCTCAGCGGCCCAATTGTTGCTGTCCTACCATCGTGTGCATATACAGCTGCGCTGAGGTTTCGCAGCTACACAATATTTCAGGAATTTGCTGCCTCGGCTCTTACATCATCTCCCGAATATCAGCATCTTCTGCATCCTTGGAGTAGCAAAGACTGGCGCTCACGCAGACTAGAGGTCTCTTTCACGCGCTTGCGTTGCCGGGTTCGCCTTCTAAATTTCTACCTTCACAGATCTGGCCTGGCAGCTTCCCCACTGTGCCCTTTTTGTGCCGAACCTGAGACAATAGATCACTTCCTGCTGTCTGCCGCCGCTTTTCTCATTTGAGGAAGCGTCTTTTGCAAATTCCATTTCATCAACTGGGCTTGCCTGTGTCTTCCGCGGTTGTTCTTTCCATTGGCGCTTCTTTGCTTGGACGAAGCGACAGGAGTGTGCGCTCTGCTGTGCAAAATTTTCTTCAAGAAACGCAGCGACTCCCATTCTAATTTCTTTTTCCCGATCTCAGTCAGTAAGACATTGCAACATTACAGGCATTGTGTACTATTATGCTCATTAAGCAATTGTCCCGTCTTTGATCTCCAAGTTAACTGGACCCCTTTCCTTCCCTCTTCCAATCTATCAGACTACATACTATTTCCACTGCTTTTCCCGTCAAAAATTTCCTGCATCCAGTAATTAACCGCCTGTGTCTTGGCCACTCCCCCGTAGTGGGTATGTGCCAGCAACGTCTGAGGCCTTCCTTCCTTCCTTCCTTCCTTCCGTCATGGTTGGTGTCATCGGCGTGTTCTCCCGTCGATTACGTTTCGAGCGAAATCCAACTTAATCATACACTTACCCGCCGCGGTGGCTCAGTGGTTAGGCGCTCGACTACTGATCCGGAGTTCCCGGGTTCGAACCCGACCGCGGCGGCTGCGTTTTTATGGAGGAAAAACGCTAAGGCGCCCGTGTGTTGTGCGATGTCAGTGCACGTTAAAGATCCCCAGGTGGTCGAACTTATTCCGGAGCCCTCCACTACGGCACCTCATTCTTCCTTTCTTCTTTCACTCCCTCCCTTATCCCTTCCCTTACGGCGCGGTTCAGGTGTCCAACGATATATGAGACAGATACTGCGCCGTTTCCTTTCCACAAAAACCAATTATTATTATCACAGCGACAAACTTCCTATCCTCGTTTGTAAGCTGGTTTACAAGCAGCAGAATGCCGCTTATGTCTGTACCCGCCGCGGTGGCTCAGTGGTTAGGGCGCTCGGCTACTGTTCTGGAGTTCCCGGGTTCGAACCCGACCGCGGCGGCTTGACGTCACGCACGGTAGCAGCGAAAGGTCAGGCGGCGGCCACCTGCGCCGTCCGTGACATCACTCGTGCTCACTTACGAGCGCGGTGTTGACTAGCGTAGTGAAGCTTTTCGCTTCAAAAATGGCTCTAATGTGTGGTACCATTCTGATTTTGGAATTTCGTTAAGGGGGCTGGCGCGAACGCCGAGCCCCGACTACCAAAAATTACGTGCCCCACATATTCCAGTGGCGTGCTTCAGCCTGCCGCAGGCAGGCCTCAGCACGGAGTCCCGACTTTCATGATCACCGGTGACCCAGCACAAGGTAAACAGGGTCTGCGAAAGACCGACCGAAATCTTATGTCATGCGATTCATACCTCTGTTCAGTACCAGTGTCCAAAACACTTCTTACGAAGTTCCTTGTTCCGCATTAGGCGCAATTTTGTTAAAGAAGCAACAGCGGGATGGGGACGGACTTCAGACAGGAAGGAGTAACTGAAGTTAACCTAATAAATGACTTTAATAAGAAAAAAAAATTTGGAGGACGCCTAAACAGCCTTTAAGAGCAGGACGCGACAGCGTGTTGCAGCATTGCCAAGGATTCCACGGAACGCCATCGTCCTTTGGTGCGACCCCTTGTCCGGACAATTTAAGGAAATTAAACACATTTTGGTGGACACCCAAACGGCGCTGTAAGGCAAGGAAAATGAAAATAATTTTTTTAAGGAAAGGCCTGGACTCCTCTCTCACATATCTCGGTGTACACCCGTACCGCGCCGTAAGGGAAGGAATTTTTCGGTGTACACCCGTACCGCGCCGTAAGGGAAGGAAAATTTCTTACCTTACGGCGCGGCTCAGGTGTCCACCGAGATGCGCCATTTTTCGCTCACGGCCAAAGACGCCGACGACACCGGCGTTTCTGCGACACGAGCTCCTTAACGCTGTCGCGTTAAAAACCTGTGCCGAGGCTGGGAAATCGAACCTGGGCCTTTGGCGTTTGAGGCGGAGAGAGAGAGAGAAAAAACTTCATTGTTGGAGAGTAAGTCGGGGCACGCCCCTGGGTCTGCGCACGACCCCACTGCACTCAAGTGTTTGTCCCTAAGGTCCATAACACTGGCAGCCCGGCCGATGGCGATTGTCTGCACGGCCGGGTCCTCCGAGCGCAGCAGGGTCTCCCAGTCCTCCCAGGTCTTGAGGTCCTCTAGGCCGCGCGGGGGAGGGTCCGCCGGGCAGAGGGAGAGGATGTGGAGGGAAGAGGCGAATGGTTCTGGGCACAAGGTGCAGGCAGGAGTGGGGAAGGAGGGGTGATAGTGGACTAGGGTCAGGGGTGAGGGGAGTGTGTGTGTGTGTAGTTTGCGCCAGAGTGTTGCGTGTTGTCTAGGGAGGGGTGGGGCGGTGGGTAGAGCTGGCGCGAGGCTCTGTAGGCCTGCGTCATCTCGCTGAACGAATGCATTCGCTCCCTCGCGAATCCCCGATCCGAGGCCACCTGAACCCGGTTTAAAGAACCTCGGGCTAAAAGGTTGGCCGCCTCGTTTCCGGGATTCCCGGAGCGCGCAGGCACCCATATCTCTACATGGCGGGGTGGGGGTGCATCGGGCGAGCCCAGTATGCCAAAAGCAGGGACGTGTACTCGGCCTCGCGCAAAATTTAGAATTGCAGTTTTAGAGTCTGTTAAAATGTACTGGGCTTCCGTGCGGGTGATGGCAATTGCGATGGCGGCTTCCTCTGCAGCCTCTGGGGTGGTGTCAGGTGGGAGAGGTAGTGTGAGGAGGGCGGATGAAGAGCAGTCCACCACGGCTGCGGTTGCTTCGTCACCCGTGCAGGCGGCGTCCACCCATACGGCGTCCGGCTCGGAGCCGTACACTCGGAGGAGTGCCGGAGACGCTACCACTCCGCCACGGCGGCTCAAGCATTAACCATGAATAAAGGCGCATCTAGTGAATTCACTCTTCCGATGCAGAAGAAGCCTCAGCGCTTTCGCTACGTATATCCTGGCCTAATAGAGCTAGGCTATCAAATTTTTTTCTTAATCTTTGTGTATCGCCCATCCGGACTATGGAGTGCTGTTCATTGAGAGGTGTGCATTGCTAGTTACGCATAGAGGCTCGCTCGGCGCGTGTCGTGGACAGGGACGTTTTATCAAAGATGTAACGTTATAGACTGGAGCACGGGACGTTTGTCAAAGTTGCAGTCAAGCTGCGCTGGAGGAACGCTTATAGTGTGGTGGTTTAATGAACAGCGTGTACAAACACCGCGAAGAACCTACGAGCTGCATCCCGTCTCCCCTTACGTTGCACACGCATGGATTCGTCCATCCCTTTTATACGACCCGCTAGGCTGCGCTTTCATTTTGAAAGCTGAGTAAAGGTCGCCTCAACAGGAGATGGCCTACATTTCGTTCCGAAAGGTTAGTTCATGAACCCCGCTCACGCGTATACAAATTTCTCTAACAGCATTTGCGCGAGAGGCACAGTTTGCCTTTCTGTTCTCAGATTTCTACGTTATACGAAAGCGCCGATGTAACTCGGCGCGTATTTGCGCAGACGAATGCAATTCACCTCGCTCTGTGTTATGGCTGCACCTGTAGTTGAAGACGTCAATTGTTTCATTGAAATAGTTCCTACTTGGAGCGTGTTCGTTGCTTTCGTTGATATTTCTAGCAGCCTTAAGAAACAGCTCTTTAGCGCGCTGTTCGGGCTGCACTTCAAGGAAAAAAATTTGCCGTGGTTTAGCTTTGGTTAAACCTGGTGAGAAGCGGAAGAAACCTCCCACTCTGCGTCGCTGGTTGGACGTATACCGTCTGGAGTACTTTCTGCTGTTTGTTCGCCAGTAGCCCTCTTCCGTCGTTTCTCGACGCGTGTCGCACGTTCTTCTTCTGCCTCTCCGGTACGGCGCTCCTTCCTAGCCTCATTGAAACGCTGAAGCTTCGCTTTCCGGCGCGCTATAACGGAAGGATGTTCTTCCTCCTTCATCGCAAAACCGGTTTCTACCCCCCACCGGCTCGCCGTTGGTATGTATACACAGCTCTCGTCTGACGTCACAGATGATGGCTACGCCCCAATTGTCAAGCAGAGTATCTATCTCCATGATTGATGTGCTTGTTTGCTCAAATTCCTTTTATCCCTACTGAAAAATGTATATAGGTTTGAACGGGTCAGCAAATAGGATTATGGCACATTTGGTTTGGCTTTATAGGATGGGCGTCCCAAAGCGGCTCAGCCTATGAGGGACGCCATAGTGGAGGGCTCCGGATGATTTCGACCACCTGGGGTTCTTAAAAGAGCACTAACAACGCACAGTACACGGAATTTTCACATTTTTCCTCCATCGAAGTGCTACCGTAGTGGGCGGGTTCGAACCCACGACTTGCATGCACTGTGTGATGTAAGTGTACGGTAATTAACCACGGGTAATGGTAGTTATACGGAGCCCTCCACTAAGGAGTCACTCAAAGGCTGAATCGCTTTGGAAGCTTCATCCTATAATGTTAAACGAAATGTGCCATAATCCTATTTGTCTCCTATTCAAACCTGTACACATTTTTTACTAGGGATATGACGTCACCGTCATACAGCACCGTACGTTTTCCCAGCTCTTCAACCTTTGACCTTGATTTTGACCTTGACCGAGAGATTTGGGGGTGGCCCACCATCTTGGCTTGGCATATATGCACCACCATGGCCTACGTGACTTTGCTCCACGGTTTGACCTCTAAAGCTTTTCAAGATCATAAACGGAACTACACTCCCTCTTGAAAACCTGGCGTTGTGAAGCCTTCGCTTCAAAATTAAGCGAATTTGAGACGGTATTGACACTAATGCGTATGTTGTTTCAAGCTCACGCCTGCTTTTGAAACGGTGCAGATGCAGCCACTGAGTTTTTCTGAATGCATTCGGCATGGAGGCGCGCACTGATGCGTGACAATGGTATTCCCTATTTGTGCTTCAAGTTATGGGCGCAAAACTGTGGTGACCTGGTTCCCGTCTGCCTGGTAGGTTTTGTGTGGCTTGTGTCCGTTTGAGTAGCGGCGTACGTGCCAGGCTTCACGCAGGGTATTTTGAAGCGCTTGTTTAATACCGTATATAAGAATTAATGCTGCAATATTCTCCTGTTGGAATCCCCTTGTAAGGAGCACTGAATGTACAGTACTCACGGATTGAAATAGGACATTCGGAGCGCTAACCTTGCAGTGCCACGCGGCATGTGGTAAACCACAGGCCGGCTCATTGGCTACTGGAAGGAACAATTCTGCTTTGTAGATGTTCTCCCTCTCGCGCCATACCACAATGCACCACCTTGGTTTCATGAGCGTCTACGGGCGGCACTCCATGAAGCGACGGCCACGCGCTCCGAATGTCCTATTTCAATCCGTGAGTACTGTACATTTTATTGGGATGACATTCACAACTGTTCGTATTGAGTCAATGCTAATATGTTGCACAATTCTTCGAAGTTTTCTGTTGCAACGTAAGATATTTCCCATACAGAGACAGTATTGACGGCAGGTATTTAGTGCAGATGGAGATTGCTCCAGGGATTATGGGTCCTTGTTAAAATGTTTTATGAAAATCGTTTAGAATTTGTCATGCGTATTTACTGAAATGATGAGGTCGGTGCGATGGGCCAGTGCTTATCGTAATTTCTGGTGACCTGAAAGACGTAAGTTCGAGCTCTGACTAGGCGGTCGCATTTTGATGGAGGCGAAATGCTAGAGGCCCGTGTACTATGCGATGTCAGTGCACGATAAAGAAGCCCAGGTGGTCGAAATTTCCGGAGCCCTTTACTACGGCGTTCCTCATAGCCCGAGTCGCTTTGGGACGTTAAGTCCCTATAAACCACAAACCACTACAGCACCCCTGATAGCCTGAGTTGCCTTGGGTCTTTGAACTCCGTAAAACCAAACCAAAGCGAACAAGATTACCTTTATAGAATGGGGTAGCCAATATATGCCTTGCTTTATATATGGTGATGGATACATTTTTTTTCATTTACACATATATTTTTTTTCTTGCGCTGTACAGGCCAACATGCCTGTATGATGGTCTGAAGACAACTGGCTGCAAGAATGCTTTTGAGGAAACTAGCCGGACTGTTACATTAAACATGTATTTGTATAATGTGGATCGAGAATTCTTATGGTGCATGTATTGCATATTCCCAGCCTGGATATTTAAGTATATTTTTAAGTTTATTTTTAAGTATATCTTCATGTCATTTTTGAAGACCATCTGGTGGCTTTTCTCAACGGCTGTAGACTGCCTGTCTGTAGACAGTCTATAGACAATAGTCTACTGAAGGTTTAGTAGACAGAGGTCTATAGACTGTATAGACAAAGGTCTTAGCATTGCCAGGCCATAAATAATGGAATGTCTATAGACATTCTATAGACCTGTGTCTACTGGACCAGTAGACTTTTGTATATAGACGGAACTCTACAGGCAGTGTATGGCCATAAGTCTATATATCAACTATAGACTATCCATAGACATGTCTATGATACTCAGTAGACATTTGTCTATAGACTCCATAGACAAGTCTACTAAAATTGTACGGAAATAAATCTATAGACTGTCTATAGACTAGTCTAAGGTTTGTCTATAGAAAGTCCATAGACTTCATAGACAAAGGTCTAGTCAGTTTATGATCTGTCTAAAGACATTTTTGTAAGGGTTAACGCTATCGCTTTAAAAGCTACCCACGTGTGCGCTGACAAAACGAGACGCACGAGAGAATTGCCACTTTGTTGAGCTCGTAATGTACGTACTATCGGGGGCAAAATTAAATGGTTCAGTGGTTATGGTGTTCGGCTGCTGACCCGAAAAACGCGGGTTCGATCCCGGCCGCGGTGGTCGAATTTCGATGGAGGCGAAATTCTAGAGGCCCGTGTACTGTGCGATGTCGGTGCACGTTAAAGAACCCCAGGTGGTCGAAATTTCCGGAGGCCTTCACTACGGCGTCCCTCATAGCCTGAATCGCTTTGGGACGTTAAACCCCCATAAACCAAACCAAACCAAATGCTAGAGGCCCGTGTACTGTGCGATGTCAGTGCACGTTAAAGAACCCCAGGTGGTCGAAATTTCCGGAGCCCTTCACTACGGCGTTCCTCATAGCCTGAGTCGCTGGGGACGTTAAACCCCCATAAACCAAACCAAATGCTAGAGGCCCGTGTACTATGCGATGTCAGTGCACGTCAAAGAACCCCAGGTGGTCGAAATTTCCGGAGCCCTTCACTACGGCGTCCCTCGTAGCCTTAGTCGCTTTGGGACGTTAAACCCCCATAAACGATAAACCGACCCCCGTCCAACTTTCGAACCGTGTCGCAGTGCATGCTACACAATGCACTTGTGGTGCACTTACCGACGCAGTCTCCATCGTTCTCGAAGCTCTCGAAGCTGAGCGCGGCGCCTTCGTCGAGCACCAGTTGCCCCGTCTTGGGAAACACCTGCGATTTCGATGACATCGACGGCTCGTGAGCGCGGCTGCCATGGTGTTGGGTTCCGCGGTGACTTTTATTAGCGCAGGCAAAAATTTCCTCAATTAAAATCGGATACAACAAGTCTGCAGTAAAGCTCCGCCCACATTCATGACCGCCACACAGCATTCCTCCGCGACAAAAAAAAAAGTAGTCCGTTGTTAAAACTTTCTTCTTAACTAAACAAGAAGCTAATCACGAGAAATAAATTAAGCTCTAGAATTGTGATACCTTAGCTTGTTTGATATAGTAAAACATCAAAAAGTTGGTTTCGTTTACTGTTGTGATTGGCTAACGGAGTTAATACAGGACGCCGCGGACCGTGTCCCAGTGTTAACAGCTTGACCTTGAAAACCGAGCCTCGAAGCAAAACCGAAGTGCTAACGTCGCGTTAAAAGAATCGATAAACGAGGTTCACCGACCAGTGCTCCGAGCTGCACGTCCGAGCTGAGGTGGACGGCGAGTCCCTGGGCGTGTCCCAGCGAGGTCCTCTGTCCGGGACACGGCGGCTTCCCCGAGGCCCAGTTGCGTGCGGTCTCCCATCGGGTGTCCGGGAGCCACCGCTTCACGGCACCCTCGCCACTCACTGCAGCGCGCAACGTGGGGGTAGAGGGATGACGGGGGTGACCATAGGAAGCCTTCCCCCTTAAAGAATTTATTTTAAAAAAGTCTATGGACAGTCTATAGACTGTCCATAGACTTCTGTCTATAAAGTCTATAGACTATCTATAGACAAACCTTAAAGAACAGTCTATAGGCAATACAAATCATAAAGGCAATCTATAGATTTATGGTCATACACTTTCATTACACTTTTGTCGGTATACAGTCTATAGACCATGAATAGACAAAAATAAATATCTATAGGAAGGCAATAGAGTCTATTAGAAGTCTATAGACTGTCTATAGACCATTTTTGTAGGGATCCCAGTCAAATAGAACTACTCGGAGCGGACGAAACACAGTTGCCGCCATGCGCTTATACCAAGTGATAGCGTCTTGTGAAAGCTGTTGCTATAGCGTGTTTGTCCACCTCGCTACATACTTTTTACGGCGGTGGACACCTCGCTACATGCTTTATGCACAAGATAGGCACAGGTTCTAAGCAGGTGTACAGTGATCTCTGAGCCTCCCCCGCACCTCACGTGACCCGCATATCTAACGCCACGACAGCACTCGCTTTGATACCTTCAGTTCTGCCGCGGCTTGTCTGTAAATCGCACGCCCGGATAACACCGAAACATTACAACAATGTTACATTTTTTTTGTTTTGGTCAAACGGTAATTGAGTGTTCCTAATGTCATTTTTTTTTACTTTTTTAACATAAACGTTCAGATATCCTTTGCCTAACATTATTTAGCATTTAGGCAACATAAATTTAACATTCTCGAAAATGACGGAGCAATCCTGCACAAGCATGAAGGCCCGCCAGTGTGACGGTACGCAATTTAATGAACGCTTTGCAAAGAACAGAAGTGAGGGCGACACTTCAGCTCCAAACAGTACAGCACAACATGCAACTCGTATGCAATCAACTCAGAAAGGATGTCAAGCTTATATACCCGTTACTGAGGGGTGTCCCATTAGCGATAGGGGCAAACGGGTAATAAATATTTCTAGCAATATACGGGGGCTGTGCACGCTATCTGTGCTGTACAGATTCTGAGAGGTTTAGTTGCAAAGTGCTGCTAGTTGAAAAACATGCTCACAGAAAGACAGCGGGAACAGTTCCGGGACTCAGTGCTTGAAATATATTTCTAATGTTGTTTCGTAATTCAGACTTTATAGTAATGCTTAAAAGACTATATTAGAACAGTGTTTACTTGGAACGTTAAACTATAATGATGCTAGAACACATAGTATTTTTGTTAATTTTTGACAATATAAACACATTTAGATGTCAGCATTACATAAATGTTTGCGGTCAATGTAAAACTAGTACTTTAGATATAATATATAAAGTTAGATGTTAATTTTTGACAATGTAAGGTTCAAATTACCATATAACGTTACTGCAACTTCAGTAACATTTTTTAAACATAATTCTAATATTAGGCGCCACCTGGGAATAGATTCCCTTAAGTGTGTTTTCAAACCGTCACTCGTCACTTTTTTGGAGAAGGTGATTGGCCCGAAGTGAGTTTAGAGTGTTTGAGGGTCGCCAAAAATATTTCTGCTTAACTGAAAACCACTGTAAGGATTTGGTGATTGACAAATCTTGTTGCACATACTTAGGACAAAAGTCCTAGCTTCGCTACCGCAGTGTCTTTATGCGCAACTACCCCGTCTATCACTTGCAGCCGATAAAGCAGCCGCGCCATTTATAGCAAAACGAAGCTATCCATGAATCGTCGCTCAAAACCATAAACGCCGCAATTTTTACTGCAGAATAATCAACCTCGCTGTCTCACAAAAAGAAACTGGCCGTAAAGTTCCACGTATAATAAAAAAAAATACATATCCCCGTCGAAAAACACAACCGAAAAATTTGTTTCACAGCTGACTTTTCTATACTATTTTAGGACTGAATAACAGAAATTATTGTAGTAACTACGCGATTTTCTGTAGTATTGAGCTGTCTCGAGTCCTGTCGTAACGACAAAGCCAGTTATGTCGCAGCAGACAACGTCGCAATACTACCGAAAAATCTGTCGTAACGACAACACGACGGAAACGTCTGCTGTATTTCGGGATCGGCTCTGTCGTATTTTTCGACTGTAACCGTAATGGCAGCTCGTACGAAAAGTTTCAGGCAGGAACGAAGGACACCCGAAAGGCGTCCTGTGGCTGTGCGCAAACGTTGGACCGCGCCTACCTGGGAGACAGCGCAGTGCAAGGCAGAGCAGAGGCGGCAGCAGCAGCAGCATTTCGGTCACGAGGCAAGTGGCGCACAGCAGGGATCACGAAGCTGTAGGTTTACAGAGCACGGAATCGCACTGGAGATGAATAAAAGAACCCAGGCAGGGCACAGCGGCGGAAGGAGCCCGATGGTCGAGAGGCCCGCCGCCACTGGCGCGCACCTCCCCCTTGGCGGGGGTCGAATTTCGTGAGCGGCTCAGTCGAACGCCCACCGTCGCGTCGAGAACATCGAGGCGACAAGCTCTTGCACGCCGGGCGTTACATATGCCGGAGTCTTACGCTTCTTGGAGTGTAAACACGTTCTCCAGTGCAGCAGCCAATAGCGACATCAATTAACTGAGAAGGGCACGATTTCTGTCCTAAACCAGGAGCCATGCTGCGTTTCGCACCGCTAAATTGTTGAAGACTCGCATAACTCTACAACCAGTTGGTTTTTGAGGAAGTAAAAGGCGCAATAACGGGCTCACTTCTCGATGGACACCTCAATCGCGCCATGAGGAAAGAGAGGAAGGAGGGAGGGAAAGAAGAAAGTAAGAAAGAAGTGCCGTAGTGGAAGGCTCCGGAATAATTTCGACCATCTGGGGATCTTTATTGTGCACTGACATCGCACAGCACAAGGGCGCCTTTAATGTTTGCCTCCATCGGAACACGGCCGATGGGGCCGTGTTCGAACCCAGGTACTCCGGCTTAATAACCGAATGCCAAGAGTAAGGGAGTGAGTGAGTTTGTAAGTTAAAATGAGGCCTTATTTGACTGAATCACTCTCCGTGTATCCATCATCATCATCAGGAGCAGCAGCAGCAGCACCAGCCTAACTTCGTTCACACTCTCCCCTGTCCTGTGCCACCTGTGGCCGCCTTATCCCTGCAAACTAACTACTCTCATCCGCCCACCTGTCCCTCTGTCCCCACCTGCTACACTTGCTTTGTTTCGGAATTCACTCCGCTACTCTTAACGACAATCGGTTCTCTTGCCTTCGTGCTACATGTCCATATGTCATGACCATTTATTCTTGATTTAAACTAAGATACCATTAACTCGCGTTTGTACCCTCAACAACTTTCAATGGGATCGTTGTTAGTCCAGTGTGTTTGTAGGAATCCCCCGAGGTGGAGTAAGTTGGAAATAAGAGAAGTAATTACTCATTAACGTCCACCTGAGTGCAGCCATACCCCTTCGCTTGAATAAATGCTAATGAATCATCACTCCCATAGCCGTAATCGTTTTGTAGTAGTTATAAATATTACTGCTAATTAAGAACGCGGAAAAGCTGTGCAGATCCAGCCGGACAGCTGAATGAAAATTAGTAATAAATACGCACAGACGCATTAGGTTAAGCACAGTTCAATCGTCGATTCGGAAAAAAAAATGCTGTGTTTGTGACCAAACTACAATGCTGTTTTTCTTTAAGGCGCTTGTTTTGAAGCATATGTGTGTATATGCCTGAAAAAAGTATGTGTTTACGCGTGAACCTAACAGCGCGCGATATATTTCTGTAAATGCTTGAATAACTAAATAAAAGTAACTAATATATGTGTTATTGCAAATAAATCTTCGCACAAGGTTCACTACGTAATTTTCTGCGCGCACATCAGTGGTTGTTTCATTTAATTCTGTTCAACGTATACATGAATGCAGGGTAGAAGTGTGACTTAGTCGCCAAATCAGCGATAAGCGAGAGTGATTTCACGTGCTGCACTTTCTTCTAGCGACGCTCCCACTTGTCGTAATCAAGCGCATTAAATAACTGGTCAAAACACAAAAGGCAAATGACAGGCAGGCCGGTCACGTGAACCTACACACGGTGGTATTCAGAGGAAAGAAAACAGCAGTCGGTTTAGTATGGCTAAGCGCGGAATATCGTGCAGTAGCACTAGTTACGATGGGCACTTAAGGCCCTTACGTGCTGCAGACATTTGACCTAAAGGCCTTTACCATAAAGGCCTCCATGGTAACCCGAAAGGCATTTACCATGAAGGCCTCTGATTCAAAGGCGTTTGACCTAGTGGCCTTTACCACAAAGTTATTTCACCTAAAGGACTTTACCTTGAAGGCATTCACCTTGAAGGCCTTCACACAGGCGGACCCTTCACCCAGATGAAAGCCTGCATGGTAAACACACGGCAGCCCTTATAGAAACAGTCTATAGACTTTTTATAGAATATATTGCCTTCCTATAGATATTTCTTTTTGTGTATTCATAATCTATAGACTGTCTATAGACGAGTCTATTAAGAGTGTATGGCCATAAGTCTGACGAGTCTATAGATTATAGATAAGTCTATAGATTGTCTATAGACTAGGATTTGTATTGCCCATAGACTATTCTCTAGAATTTGTCTATATATAGAAAGTCTTTAGACTTCATAGACAGAAGTGTAAGGAAAGTCTATAGACTGTCTAAACAAATTTTTGTAAGGGAGGTTTCCCGCAACCAGGTGGGAATGTGGGCCGCCTGCCACAAAGCAGGCTTCAGGCACTTACGTACGTACAGTCTTTGCCAAAAGTAACCAGGCTACATGGTTTTCTTCTCCCTCATATAGCGGAGCCCTCATGGCTTCCCTAAAAACCAAAAGGTATTGGAAGGTGAGGAAAAGGGTTCTCCTTACCCCACATTGATTTATAGGTTTATGGGTGCGGTAACTGTTCTGCTACACAAGAAAGAAGCAAACCGGGCAGCCTGGTTACTTTAGTCAAAAACGTGCGCCCGAAATTGGAAAACGCTACTGCACTAAAGAAACAAAAAAATGCATCTATACGCGCAGCAAGTTCCCCGCAGCCTGCAGTCATGGTGCTGTCTGGAAACTACTTCGCAGTCCAAAGTGATTTGCGACTTAGATACAATATCGGCGCTCTCAAAGTTCATCATACTGTTTATGTAGGCTGTCGGTTAAGAGGGCCTCTAGAGGTCAAACTCCCCCAGTGATAAAGTGCCGAAATCTGCCCCTTGAGAGGAAAACTTGCACAGCCGCACGCTTTTAACCCGGGTCCAACGTTTACCCGAGAACGATAATGCCACAGCGCCTTCGCTGCGTCTAGAAAAGCTGATAAGTGACTTCGCACTGGGCACGATGTACAGCCCTCTAGGATCCCTCGTATAGGCGTAAACAGCGCGACACATCTCTGACGGCCACGGTTTAGGCATAGTACCTTGAGAGAAGTGGACAAAATAAAAACGCGTTATCTCTGAATATTTTAAGAGGCGTTTTGGTGTGCGCGCCCGTTGTCTCTTCCGTCGTTGTAGTACGCGCAACGTAAAAAGTAACCGCGCAAATATTGCTTTATACTTTGTTTGGCCATCGCCTCCTGTATTTCTGAAAATATAGTGGAGGCTATGGTTGGGCACATGCGTGCACCCAGTACCGTAAAATTCAATGAGCGGCATTGGGTACACACATCTTTGATTCATTTTGTTTGACAGAGACGAAGACTGCGCGATGATCTGTGAAGCAGCATGCAGCGGTCTCAATTTTGTCGATACAGTATTTCGATTTGGTAGAGCCTATTTAGTATGCAAGCTCTATAGTAGTTCACCATTGTGCAGTCTGGACGTGAGAGTCCGAAGCTAAAGTCAAACTTTTCTTTCATACACTAAGAGAGTCCTGTTTCCTCTTAAAATCACCCAAAGTCACCCACAACTGTGAAACCGTGCCGTAGGCTGGTATACACGTGGCAACCACATCAATCGTCTGCTTGACAGATGTTCCCAGTGCCACGTAGACTCCTTGGATGATAATGCCGCTTTCCCAAAGCCGAACACAACAGGCTTCACCATTAATCACCGCGATCGAAGGGAGATGTCTGACAGCGGTGATACCTTGTTTCACATACACACGTAATCCAGCGTTCTTATTTGGATCAAGCCAACTGCCAGGCGACAACCTCAGCATCGGAAGAGTTAATCTTCTCCTTTCTATACCGCCGTTTAGCAGCGGCTGGACTCTCCTTCTCTGCATGCATGTCAAACGTTGTGATACAGACGCCCAACTATACATCTCCGCCTTTTATACGCAATCCTGCTCATGCAACGCAGCCGCCGCGGTCGGGTTCGAACCCGGGAACTCCGGATCAGTAGTCGAGCGCCCTAACCACTGAGATACCCCCGGTTGCTCAGTGGTTAGGGCGCTCGACTACTAATCCGGAGTTCCCGGGTTCGAACCCGACCGCGGCGGCTTCGTTATTATGGAGGAAAAACGCTAAGGCGCCCGTGTGCTGTGCGATGTCAGTGCACGTTAAAGATCCCCAGGTGGTCGAAATTATTCCGGAGCCCTCCACTATGGCACCTCTCTCTTTCTTTCTTCTTTCACTCCATCCTTTATCCCTTCCCTTACGGTGCGGTCCATTTCCTTTCCCGAAAACCTATTATTATTATTATTATTATTATTATTATTATTATTATTATTATTATTATTATTATTATTATTATTATTATTATTATTATTATTATTATTATTATTATTCATTTTCTGGTTGTGTGCAGACCGACGTGTATGGGTCCGCAAACGCTACGATGAAAGAATAACAGACAACTCGATGTGAAGACATCAGCAGCGTCTAATATACTATACCATTACCAACACATAATGTAATTAGGTATCCCTGTGAGTTTTGTTTCTACAACACATCCGCATCTCGTAAACTTCTGCTACTAATTGTACAGTCATGGACAGGATTCGCGGGAAAAAAATTATTGCATAGCGGTTAGGCACAACAGGGCAATGAAAGTTATAGAAGCCTGATGAGACATGCATGCTTCATCTGGTAGAAGAATACCATCTGAATGGCCAGCGAGGCAACACAGAAATCAGTTTTTTTCCCGCGAATTTGCATCACGCAAACTTGTGTCCATGACTGTACCTTATGACTGCCCGTTTACGACAAAAACGCAACTATGCTATTATGTCAGAAAGCTTTACCTGTGTGCTCGCATTTCATCTCACGTCAGTTAAACGATTCATTGTACAATGTATGTACGCCAACAGGAGGCGAAGTCTAGACGGACAGACTTGACCTGACGGCTGCCGAGAGATGTGCATGTCGTCTTACGAGCGGTGCATAAGAAACCTGTTTACGCTTCGCAGGCTTCAGTCGAACACGTGTGCCCGACATCTTTATCATATACACAGAACGTCGCAGTGATTCCGCTAAGTAGTGCTCACTCATTTTGTCACGAAAAATGAGGAATGATAATAATAATGATTGGTTTTTGGGGAAATGAAATGGCGCAGTATCTGTCTCATATATCGTTGGACACCTGAACCGCGCCGTAAGGGAAGGGATAAAGGAGGGAGTGAAAGAAGAAAGGAAGAGAGAGGTGCCGTAGTGGAGGGCTCCGGAATAATTTCGACCACCTGGGGATCTTTAACGTGCACTGACATCGCACAGCACACGGGCGCCTTAGCGTTTTTCCTCCATAAAAACGCAGCCGCCGCGGTCGGGTTCGATCCCTAGGTGGTCGAAATTATTCCGGAGCCCTCCACTACGGCACCTCTCTATTCTTCATTTCTTTCATTCCTTCCTTTATCCCTTCCTTTACGGCGCGGTTCAGGTGTCCGCCGATATGTGAGACAGATACTGCGCCATTTCATTTCCCCAAAAACCAATCATTATTATTATCATTCCTCATTTTCCGTGACAAAATGAGTGAGCACTACTTAGCGGAATCACTGCGACGTTCTGTGTATATGATAAAGATGATAAAGACATGTGTATATGATAAAGACATCGCACAGCACACGGGCGCCTTAGCGTTTTTCCTCCATAAAAACGCAGCCGCCGCGGTCGGGTTCGAGCCCGGGAACTCCGGATCAGTAGTCGAGCGCCCTAACCACTGAGCCACCGCGGTGGGTGAAAATGAGGAGGTCAGTCCGTGGATTTGGGGTATTACAACGAGTCCACTCTGCTGGCGTCGCTCACTTGTACGCTCAGAGTGTATACTGCGCGGTTCCACCCGGCGCGAGCGGGTGATAGGGTCGATAGCGTCGTCGTACACATTCTTGGAAACAGCCCCGATAAGCAGTCCGCGCGCTGAGTTGTTGGAGCGGTGCAAGAATCTGGCGCCGGCGTTTCGAACTGGCGCCGAGCAGAAGTCGTCGAGATCGGTCTCTTTGAGCGTCGTGCTGAGCTGACGCTGATGCGATGACTCCACATTCTCGACACGGAGACCGCAGATGAAGGTTGTGACAGGCTCCTCGGGAAGACAGCATGGTACTTGCTGATCCGCTGGCAAGGAGAATATCTCTGCGGGAAGGAGGTGAGGGCTTCGTACGCCTCATTTTTGCATCTCGGGTCTTTCGCTGGCCATTACCGTGATCACTGTGCTGGTTTTTCTCGTTTCACTGGTCGGCCATTGGATATGTCACAAAATGGCCGCTTGTACAATGTAATGCAGTCTGCGGAGCCTGTTCGTGTAATAAGGCACTCGTAAGAAAAGGTAGTTTAGAAGAACTTCTTGGTGGGCGAGTTGGTGCATGGCTATTCATGTCCAGGTTTCCCGGGCAAAAATTTTCAATATTGAAAAATTGTATGGCGCTGTTGTGGAAATATTAAAAGTAATTATTCATTATTCTGATGTGTATCAAAATCTTTCACTTAAACTGTTTCCAGCGATCACATCGAGCTGTTAAGACTCCCATAGAAAACCAAAGGGGAACGCTTTTGACGATAGCAAAATACTGAATAGAAAAAAAATACAAAACTGCTGTCGGGTGATCTGCGGATATATTGAATGTTATAGTGAAATCTTACATTATACGAAAAAAATTGCGTTCATTAACGGTTTCCGGCTCAGAGAAATGCTCTTGTCCAGAATTGCTGGGTATGGTTGAGAACGAGTTGTGCAGACGTAAAGGATGAACGCAGGAAAGACGATAAGAAAGTATCGTAAGAAAGTTTAGTCTTACGTGATAGGTTTGCGACGTGGAACAACAGATTGAACACTGACGGATGGGGACGGATATATGCTGGATAGTCTGGGCGATCTTGCCCCTTAGGCGGCATATGCGTTCGCCACAATTTATTGATTTATTATTTATTTATATACAATACTGCCAGTCTCAGTAAGAGACCGTAGCAGACCAGTACAATATAATGTTCAAAACACAAAGGAGAAATTTTAAGCAGATCAACAAAAAGAGAACTCTTACAATACGTGTTACATAACTACTAGTAGGCAGGTTACTAAAGAATACCTTTAAGAATCAGAACTGTAACAGAAAAGAAAACAAGTACAGCAGCAGTCATTCATGCCAGCAACCATGCTAGTATTCGAAATATTTAACAATAGGAACTTGAAGAAAGCGATAAAAAGGCAACGGGTGGCAATAGACAATGCAATCATCCTTAAAAGTAACATAGTATCAAGAGATGTAAATAATTGTTGGGCAGTCATCTGGTAAGATGTAGGACTATTGGCACATTACTGATTCTTGTTACATTCTACTAATCTTGAAGTGAAGGAAGATAGTGAGTCCGACATGGTAATCGATGGATCGAGTCGATTCCATTCGCTGATGGCTAAAGGAAAGAAAGAATTAAACAATTAACAATTAAAACATCCGAACCCGTTACTCCGGGGTCACCATACGAATGAGGCGTACTCATCCACCTTAAGGCAGTGGCGGGTACCGGCCACTGTTCGCAATGGCAGCTAGGACAAGCAAACGAATCCGGAGGTGTATGCAATCCTGGAACAAAACAGAAAGAACTTAACACATAAATTCAGACTTTTCTCTACTCCTGCGTGCCTTCACCGAAGAACTGACGAACGTATTTCCTGCGTAGTCGTCCTGGCACTACGTTGGTATCTCCGTCGCAGCTTGGAGTAAACAAGCGAGCCGTGTGCACGAGCTCGGAAGCATTGTGTTTACAGATTCGCGGCTCCGACCGAGTGATTCACGCTTGACGGTTGGCCGAGCGGGTGCGTGGGCTTGGAAGGCACACACTCACGGAAGGTGTGCCACACCAACGGACCACAACACGTCGGTCGCAGCGTGCTGTCTTTGTTTGAGCTTAACAACGATTACCTCTCGTGTGCGCAGCGGCACTCATTGTTTCTTGTCGACAATCTCGTTATCGACTGTCAGCTATTTTACACCTATAGATTCACCGCACGAACCGCATGCAGACCAATTGTTCGTGCTGTAAAGTGGCAAAAAGTTGTATACCGCCTTTCAGGCAGGCACAGCTAGAGTTGGTCTATAATTACATGTGTATGCAGACTTCAAAGCATAAAAATGAGCGCACGAATTTTACTGCCCCAAGCAAATGCTTAGTTATTGATATGTGATAATAGTTCCATGATGCGTTCGACTGGGCCGAGTTTCGTTTGGCCAGGAAAATCGGCGCTTATTCTGTTCACATCATTTCTGGGGCGTTTGTATGCCGGCGTCGGAGTGTATTTGACGAGGGTCATAATGGCGCATTGCAAACATTCCTTGTTTTAACAACTATTGTGTTTATATATATGTGTGTGTGTGTAGAAAAGCGACGTTCCGTATAGTTTTAAGCATTTACACAGTACAAATGTTTTTCTCAGATACGATGACGGCAGCGCAATGCCAGACATATAAGTCACATAATTCGGTTGACTTTTGCGCGTTTCAGTGTCTTTACCGCCATGAAACGTCCGCCATCGATTACTTCTCGCTGCACATATGGCACAATTTAAGCTTCTTACGTGCTGCGAAGGCGAAAGCTTTATAAAGCGCGCACACACACACCCACACACGCACGCACGCACACTCACGCGCACGCACACACACACGCACGCGCACGCACGCACACACGCGCACGCACGCACACAAGCGCAAGCACGCACACACGCGCACGCACGCACGCACGCACGCGCGCACACACACACGCACGCACGCACGCACGCACACACAAACACACACGCCGGCTTTTTTCGTGATGGGACTAATAATATTTTCGCATTGAAAAAAGAGCTTGTGGCAAGCCGCACGCTTGTCGCGTAAGCGATACTTCACTTAGCCTCTCCCTCTTATGCACCTTTTAGATTCTCCCCCTCTCCTCAAGCAGAATTGACTCTCACTGAACCTTCCACATTTATTTTAATCTCTCTCTATACCATCTTCAATTCGCTGATCTATTCTGATGCCACTATACGTCGTCAAGTGAGTGCATTACTTTTGTTATGCGTCCCCTCGTAATTTTGTAAGCCTCCGCAGCAGGAATAATTTCAGCGATACATTTTATATACATGACTCCAAATGGTTCGTCATTGTTTTCCTGATCAGTGAGGAGTACGCCAAGGCGGTGGAATAAACTGTGCCCCGTTGCCCGCAATGCCGGGCTTATCCTTAGTCATCTCCGAACTGAAGAGCGATTAGCCAGTCAGCGAGTAGCGCAGGACACAGAAGGACTGATTGGAAAGTGACAGTTCGAACCAGGATGCAGCGCCAAGCCATCGCCGGAGGCAGTGTTACAAAACCTGAGCACACTCAAACAACTGGGTGCAAAGCGAAAGGAAAGTGGCCGAAACAGCTACTAGCAGTGCAACTGGACCAAGTGATCCCACAGTACAACGAACCTAAAGATAAGGCCTTCGCCATATAAGCAGACAAGAAGAGGGAAATTGAGAAGCTCGTTAGGATACGGAAGCAGCGAACAGTTGGTTGAAGTCAAGGAAACTGTAGAGGTGCGTTACTATTCCTTTTACGGTGTTGAAGAGAGAAAGAAATTAACTGCTTAATCAGTTTAGAAGCGAGATAATTTTGCGGAAACCAAGAAGAAAAAGACAACCACGTGACGCCTGTGGGAGCCGAGCCCACGCGTCCACCGCATGTCACGTGCAGTGCAGATTCACTGACCGTTGTGCGTTTTGGAGGGGTTGCGATTCTGCACAAGCTCCCCTATATGCCCCAGTGAAGCCTACAGATACCGGAGCTCATTGCTGCAACCCCGCTCTCGTGGCCCTTTCGAAATCGTTCCCAGTGCATTCGTCCTCTATCAGTGCTACAGTGCCGCCTAGAGCGCCGTCGGCGTCTCGCTATCAGGGCAGCAGCCTGAGCAGCCTTCGCGCATCACCCTTTCTGGAGAGAGAGAGAGAGAGTAAACTTTATTGTTCCAATTGAGAGGTTTTGTTGCGTGCTCGGAGACTGCCGATGTCTTCCAGGCTGAGCGTGGTTGGCGCCCCTAGTCCAAGGCACCACTGTCCCTGGCCATCCGGCATGCGTGGCTCACTAGGTCCCTTTGGACCTTAAGCTGGCTGCTGGTTAGCCGGTCCTCCCACTGCTCCGCATTTGGGTCTTTATTATTTCGGAACGCTACATTGTGTGTACATTCCCATGTGATGTGATATAACGTGGGGGTTGCCCCGCACCACGGGCATGTATCCCTATACTGCTCTGGATACATCTTATGTAGGACATGAAGGTTGTAGAAGGTCCCTGTTTGGAGTCTTCTCCAGCATGTCGCCTCGTATTGTGTTAGCTGAGGGTGTGGCTGGGGGTATTTGCGCCTTCTGCCTTTAATGAGGTTGAGGATAGCTGCGTACGTGAGCTCCACCGTCATCCCCGGGCCGTCCGAGGCATTTGACGCACCAGCTCGGGTAGTGAGCTCGCGAGCTAGCTTGTCTGCCTTCAGATTGCATTTGATTCCGGCGTGTCCTGGTACCCAGTAGATCCTATGTTGGATATTTTCATTGGTTCGCTTCGTTTTCAAGAGTATCTTTAGTGCTTTCTTATTGATTCTTCCTGCCATGTAGCGTCTGCACGCTTCCTGGGAGTCAGTTAAGATTGTGAGAGATTTGTTGGTGCGATAGCCCTCGGCTGCCACTAGGGCTACGGCTATCTCCTCTGCCTCAGCTATCGTTCCATCTCTCGTGGATGCACCGCTGATGAGGTCACCTTCCTTCGTTGCTACAACCTTTCTGGAGAGTACCTACGAGGCATTTACATCGCAGCAAATGAAACGTTACAATGGCGCTCGACCGCGCATAACGCACTGTCAAACCAGGAAACCGGAGGGCGCGGAGGAACGGTGAGGAGCGCCGGCGTTCAGTATCAAAAGCGTATGCATGCGATTGCGGTCGAGATACTTCCACGATAACGGTGCATCAAAAGCGTTTCAAGTGCCAGCGCTTTATCTCGGCGTTGTACGCCACGGATAGCTTGCGGTTCCGCTGTTCGGGCGGCTACGGAGATAAGGCAGCCGCGGTGAAGAAATACAAATAAAAGGAAAAGTGAGAAAGAATGCGTCGAGTGCACACTAGAGAATCACGTACTCAGGGCGACGTATATAGCGATTAATTCTGAGCTGCGCGGTGGATATCGCACGTCTCTGTCGCTCCAGAAATGCCGCCCAGCTTCATTGGGGTGAGTCTGATTTCCTCTTTCCTCCAGCTTTCTATGCAGTCAGTGTAGCGCTGCTTTGTGTGGCATATATAGGTAGGTAAACTCTTTTATTGCGCCCAAAAACAGGGGACCAGTCAAAGAACCGGTTGCGCTGACTTAGAGGAGGTCGGCGGGGATCCTTTGGGATGCCGCGGCCTCCACCGCGCGCTGGATAAGCCAGCGTTGGTCTGCTGGCTTGGAAGTACACAGGAGAGACTCCCACGTCTCTGGGGTGTTTGCGTTGTCTGTGTTGTAATGTGTACAAGTCCACACCATGTGTATGAGTGTGGCCGGAGTTGAGCAGTGTTTACACATGGGGGCTATCTGTTCCGGAAAGATCCTGCTGTATAAGAGGGGGTGTGGGAAGCTGCCAGTTTGTAGTTTGCGCCATTGGACGGCCTCGCGTCTTGTTAGATCGCGGTGTGCGGGAGGATATGTGCACCTTTGGAGTCGGTAGTGCTGGAGTATGTCCGTGTAAGTGGTGAGTAGAGAAGCGCGTGGGATATTAGTGTCAGCGGAAGCAGGGTGGCTGATCACACTCTCGGCTCGGCAGCTGAGATCTCGAGCGAGAGTGTGTGCCTGGGCGTTTCCGCTGAGCGACTCGTGGGCTGGAGCCCAAAGAAGTAAGCGAGATGTGGAAGAGGGTGCTGTAGAACGTAGAATGTGTAACGCCTGGCAAGAGATACGGCCAGCATCGTAATTGCGAATAGCCTGTTGAGAGTCACTGATGACGACTTTGGTATTAGGGTCGGCTAGCGCGAGCGCAATGGCAAGCTCCCTTACCGCACAGACGCTTCGAACAAAAAAAAAAAGAGGACGCTTATGTTTCGCCTCTATGGTAGGATACAACTTAAAAAAAAAACAGCAGTTGTTAACACTGGGCCATGGTCTGCGGCGTACTGTATTACTCCGCTAGCAAGTCACAAAAGTAAACGAAATCATCATTTTAATGTTTGACTTTATGAAACAATCCAGGTAAGAAAATTCTAGATCTTATAACAGTTTTCCCGTGATTAGCTTATTGTTTAGATGACAAGAGAAGTTTTGAACAGCGGCCTATGTTTTTGTCGTGGAGGAATTCTGTGCATCGGTCCAAAATGTGGGCGGAGCTTCACTGCAGGCTTAAGTTGTATCGGACTACAGCACGCTTAATCCAATGACCTTTCGTGGCTTATGCCTTGCGTGCCCGCCTGGCACGCAGAGGGTCTGGGTTCAAACCCCAATGTCGGCCAATTTCTTTCGATGAATTACTTGGGATTAGAGTCCTAACCGTGGTCGGCGGAGTCATTCGAGGGCATGATAAGAAAATCTGCCCAGATAGGGTGGCCGCGGCTATCAGACAGCAGGGCTGATGAGAACAATGAGAAATGCCTTCCTGCTGGACCAGACGCCACCAATCAGACGATGATGATGATAATGACGAAAGCAGACTTCGTAAATCACACACTTGCTTCTAGAAAACGGGATAGGACAACCTTTAAAAGTTCACGTTCGCTGTGTTTCATGCATGTCTATAGAACCATTTCCTTCTGAAGGAATGCGCCTTATGTGATATGCCTTTACATTTCCCGCGCTCTCGACATGACCGATCCCGCCATTAAAAGACCATGTTGAGTGAGTTCCGGGGACGTATTCATTTCCACACACCGCCACGGTGGCTCACTGGTTAGGGCGCTCGTCTACTGAGCCGGAGTACCGGTGTTCGAACCCGGCCGTGGCGGCCGCGTTTCGATGGAGGCGAAAAGCAAAAGGCGCCCGTGTGCTGTGCGATGTCAGCGCACGTTAAAGATCCCCAGGTGGCCGAAATTATTCCGGAGACCGCCACTACGGCACCTCTTTCTTCCTTTCTTCTTTCACTCCCTCCTTTATCCCTTTCCTTACGGCCCGGTTCGGGTGTCCACCTAGATGTGTGAGACAGTTGCTGCGCCATTTCTTTTCGTCAAAAACCAATTTAGATTTCGACCACCTGGGGATCTTTAAAGTGTGCGATGTCAGTGCACGTTAAAGATCTCCAGGTGGTCGAAGTTATTCCGGAGACCTCCACTGCGGCACCTCTTTATTCCTTTCTTCTCTCAGTCCCTCCTTTATCCCTTCCTTTACGGTCTGGTTCGGGTGTCCACCTAGATATGTGAGACAGTTGCTGCGCCATTTCTTTTCGTCAAAAACCAATTTAGATTTCGACCACCTGGGGATCTTTAAAGTGCGCGATGTCAGTGCACGGTTAAGATCCCCAGGTGATCGAAATTATTCCGGAGCCCTCCACTACGGCATCTCTCTCTTTATTTCTTTCACTCCCTCCTTTATCCTTTTCCTTACGGTACGGTTCAGGTGTCCAACGATATGTGAGACAGATACTGCGCCATTTCCTTTCCACAAAAACTAATTTTATTTTTTAATCTTTATAGGACCGTCTGCATAGCTCGGCTTAGTCGGCTTAGCTAACGGCATGCATCGGCAGCTGGTTATAAGCGTACATTCTGAAGACAACAGAATGACCCTAATGACAAGCGCTTTATTGGGTCGAACGCAGTTGACCCCGTGACAGCCGAGGTAGTCGCCGAGGGCTTTCTTTGCGTTTCTGTGCTTCATATATACGAAGCTGAAGGCTTCTAAGCATGGCTGAGAGGTCTATTAATGCTTACAAGTGCGAAGCGGTTCGTATGTGGCGCAGTTCATCACCAGTGCAAGATACAAAGCGATCACGCAAAAGGGAAACCAGTGAAGATAAATAAAAAACTAACCTCCTTTCTGAGCCGCTCAACACACCTATAGCTTTTCTTTTTTTAATTGAGTGTAAGCATGGTCGCTTAAATAATACGACGACGCGTGCTTTGAAAGAACTAAAAATGACGTACAGATGCTGTTTTACAAAACAGACGGAATGATCAGTTGCATTTTGTCATCTTTGGTTTCATTCAGTTTCGCTACGATGCATTAGAAGTGTCTTAATTACGTCATTTATCTTCTTTTCTGAGCACTTCCTCACAATTTTTGGCAAAGGGAAAAAAAGACAACAGAAACAACTGTTCTTTTTAGTTCAAGCTAAACCAACGCTTTCGCTAATGCGTATGCGCTACTCCCCGCGTCGCATCTTGTCATGTACGTCAAAGGATAGATACCAGTAGATGACAAAAAAAATATGTGACAATGGGACGTGTGCTAACCAGCGTGGTAAAGTTTTCAATACTGCGTCTGGTGGCTTAACGTCGCAACTCCTCGTCAAGTTTGTGCTTGCCTGTTTCAGAGGCTCGCATAGCATAATTTGATGCCATAGTGGTGGTGCATCTTTCGCTGCCACTAGCATACATGGGCGCCCCCTAGTTACCCTCCCTGCCTTTCCGCTCATCTCTCTTTCTCTCTCTCGCAATGTTCATCCCTCCAGGAGCTGCTGAGGCCGGCCAGCCATAGCCTGCGTGACACTGCCTAAGCCTAATGTGAAGGCTCAAACAGGATGAATCCAGCGCCTCAAAGCCGTCTCCACTGCTACTTCCGGGCCTCCGACTTCGTCCTGGAATTCTTCGCCTTCCTGTACATCTTCGCACATTCCAGCTCCACGAGCGTGCACCAGCTACTGCTAAGAATTTCCGAATGCATCTACCGGGGCTCCGTCTTGCCAGAGGACGTCAACTCGACGTTCCCGACGCCAGCGACGACCGCGGACCACGACCGCCTGGACAGGTGCGCCGCGTCGATGGCGAACCGGAGCACACGGGCAGAGGAAGTTCCCCTTGAAGACGTGATGCTGAGTCTTCCCGTCATAGAGCTAGCGTGCTCGCTTGTCATCTGCATGGTAGTTGGCGGATGGAGCGACGCCCACGGCCGCAAGCTGCATTTTGTCCTCGCCCTCTTGGGGGCCCTCATCAAAGACCTGGCCGCGCTGGTCTTCGTGCTCGCAAAGTTGCCTGGTCGGGACGTCATCTACGGAGTAACCATAGCGTCGGGTACGTGACTCTTTTCCTAGCAAACAACGTCGAATCACGAAATAACCCTTACAGAAATGGTCTATAGACACTCTATTGTCTTCCTATAGATATTTCGTTTTGTCTATTCATAATCTATAGACTGTTTATGAAAAAAGTCACCTAAAAGTGTATGGCCATAAATCTATAGATTGTCTACAGACTGTCTATACAATTTGTATTGCCTATAGATTGTTCTCTAGGGATTGTCTATAGACAGTTTATAGACTTTATAGAAGGAAGTTTATGCACAGTCTATAGACTGTCTTAAGAAATTTTTGTGAGGGAAGAGACTGAATTTTTTATTTCAGTATGCGTTTAGTATTTACTAGTCTTTCGACACAGATTGACTTTCCAGCTTTAAACTTTCGGTCCTCCCTCAGAAATAGTCGCGATGTATTAGGTCAGGCTGACATGTCTGTCTGCTAAAGTTTTAACAGATAAAGGTGCGCCCTTTTACGCTTCTCTGTGCTCGCAAGTTTTATTAAGCGCGTTCTACTTTAAATAAAAATACAAATTTCTAATCGTGCACTGAAAGCAAGAACAATGGGGTCGCCTTTTCCGCGCACTGTTTTCTCAGAGAAATTAAGCGCGCCTTGTGCTCTCAAATTGCTAGTAAGCTTGCAGCAGATGAAAGGCATGTGATGAGTTTAAGGCTGCTGTGATGCAGTTCTTTTCGTTCGATTCTGCTATATTTTTATCATCCGCCCTTTGACTGAGTGGTTCGAATGATAGCCACGGCATGGGACAAGGAAGTGCAAAAAGAATGAGAATGAAATGGAATTTGAATAAAACAGTCATGTAATACACCGTCTCCTTCTACGTAGACAACAATGCACCGTATCACTCACTATACACGCGTGTTGTAATAAGGCCGGTCATTACAGAGACACTTGTGCACAAAACTCTTCGAGCTTGAAATGTGCACGTCATGGTCATGTGTGCTCAGCAGTTTTTAACATATATCGCCCCATATTTACACGGCATGTTCTCTCAGATCATGAATGGCAGTTTACCGATAACCCTCAAGAGGAAAGTATACAACAGCTGTATCTTACCGGTACGCATTTGCGCTCATAAGCAGACTTGTGTGCAATCCTGTAATTTTTGAGCCTTGAACACCTTGGGTGACACTAAACGCAGGGTGTACAGGATGCGGACAAAGGTCACACAACTCTCCTACATCCACCCATTGTCACGTGTGTACAGTACTCTATACCGTAGTGGCCTTCTGATCTCCCTATCTGTCCAGGTCTACTCGGAAGCGCCAATCTGTTCGCGGCCGGCGCTCTGTGTCACGTGAGCGACAACTCGGACTACAGGAGCCGCACCGCGCGCATCGGGGGCCTCACGTTCGCGTTATACGTGGGCCGCTCGGCCTCGGTGTTCGTCGAGAGGACATGGAAGCCCCTGCTCGTCGACTCGTTCGCTCGCATCACCGTGATCGTTGTCAGCGTGCAGCTCGTGCTGAACCTGGTGTGCCTGCTGGCCGTGACCGTAGTCGTGCGGGAGTCCATGCGCATCATGCCCGGCTACAGCGGGAGCCCCGTGCGGAACTTTGTGTGCATGCGCCAGCTGAAGGGTGTGGTCCTGCTCGCCACGCGCAAGAGGAACACCAGGGGCAGGGAGTTCGTGCTCATACTCTGCGCCGTGTTTCTGCTCGCACGGTTTGTCTACTGCGGTGAGTGTTCACCGAACTCTTGCTGCGTTTGTTGCTTCGGCCGATGCCGTCGTGGTCGCTGTTCTCACAGCTTTTTCCTCGCTGCAGCGCCTTTACGCGATAGCGTTAAAGGCCCATTTCTCCAGACAATCCGACGTCGCCTTTACAAAAATTTCTTTAGACAGTCTATAGACTGCCCATAGACTTGTGTCGGTAAAGTCTGTAGTCTCTGTAGACGAACCCCAGAGAACAGTCTATAGACAATACAAATCCTATACAGTCTACAGACAATCAATAGATTTATGGTCATACACTTTTAGTAGACTTTTGTCTATAGACTACGAATAGACAAAATACCTATAGGAAGGCAATAGATTCTATAAGTCTATAGATTCTGTATAGACCATTTTATTAAGGGCAGCGTTGTCGGCGTCGGTGCTGTGAGCGAAAAATCACGGGCATGGCTCTGGTAGGTGGTAGCTGGCAGCTGACATGGCCATAGAGGCGCAGAATGGTCGTAGGGTTGTGCGACGTCACGCGACATGGCCGATTTGGGAGGAGCTGCCAACTCGGGCTTCTCAAATCAGATGGGCGACCGAGGGGAACCGCACCCTTCAGCACCCGGCTTCCATTGCGAGCCATACATGCTCCCTCTAGGCGGCTCAGGCACACGTCATATGGCTTGGTTAGGTGGGGATTTATATGGGCGTTAACCCACTAAAGCTATCGCGTTATACCCTTGAGGCGGAGCTTAAGTGTGTCCTCCAATTTTGAATGCGTTAGCACTAGAGTCCAGATTTCGCAAAAATGGTGGTGGCTGTCCTGAAGTTTGCTGATTGGTCGAGAATGGACACGTGACTTTGTGACGTCGTCACAAGCTGCCCACCGTGGCAGGTGACAACCGGCCCATATAATCGAGACGTCTCGTGACCTTGTGACGTCATCGCAACCTGGCCATGAAATAATGAAGGAAGAGAATGCAGAAATAGCAACAAAGAGAAAAGAAAAGAAGGCAGAAAAGGGAGCGAAAAGATAAGGGGCGAAAGAGAAAGCAAGAAAAAATTGCGGGAAAATCCGGCTAGAACCAGTTCTTGGCTTCGTCTAGCGAAGAATGCCCATCTTATTCTTCCGCTTGCGGAGAACGACACAGACACGCCAAAGTAGCAGCAATGGGGGTGTCTAATCCCATCGCATTCCACTCTTCAGCTGCTTTAAGTATCCTCCAAGTTTTATAGCTTGCTGAACTCAGGTGACAGAGAGTGGACAGTTTATATATTGTTCAGCTGAGTTCAAGTGTGAGGTTAACACCGTAAGCGCCTTACGTTGCTCCTCATACAGGAACTATAACGGTAAATATGCGCTCATCGACTTTGAATTCGAGTTTAAAGACCGCCTCAATCGATATATTTCCGTTCAAGGATGTTAAAAACACGTTTCAATAAAACCGGGATGTATTAAGAAAAAATTAGGCAAATGCCATGCCCGTGTGGGAGACTCATCGTACGCTTTTCAGCATATGCGAGGCTGAAGACGGTTTCGAAACAAACAGGTTCCTTGGCTGAGTCTCGCTAATTGATTCATGTTCACATCATCTAGTGGTACCTTGTGCGGCTCCTTCGTAGCTGCTCCACAGGCATCTCCGACTGGCCTCCTCAGCTCATTGGCAGACCCTGTGAGAGTGGTGTACTCACCGCGACAACGTTGTATTAGGTGTATAGAGCTAAAATGTATGTGTGGTTGCACAGGAGGGCATGCCCACTGACGCCGCTGATTTTGAAGCAAAATCTAGGTTTTCAAGCGGGCAGCATCAGTGCAGTCACGTGACACGGTGTCAAGCGGCCGATCATGTGACCTACTGACGTCATCACAATCTGCCCACCATGGCAGGTGGCAACTGCCCCATCGGGCATTTCATCGACGCTTTACAGACAGTCCGTTCGGCAGTGTGTGTGGCGTTTGTGAACGCAGCCATGCAATTAAAGGAAGCTTAATTCGCTTCTCAGCAGGGTTAAGCAAACTTTAAGCCACAGCGAATTTTTCGCTGAGTGCGTAGCGTTTTCTCTGTGGACGTCTAGCTGTAGCCCTTACAAAAACTTTTTGTGAGCCAACTTTGGTGAGCCTCTGTGCATTCCTCGAACACACGGGCTTGACGTCCCGTCTGTTCTCCGTCAGGTAGTTACACGCAGTGACCGAACGCTCCGCGAGTTCTACCTTGAACGATTAATAACTGGACGCCCCACTCCAGTTGTAACCAACACAGTGCTGTGCGCGTGTGTGATTTAATTCCTCTAAAATGAACTAAGCACGCGCACAACCTGGACACATTTCTTATTGCGTAAATAGTTTGTACATATTGCTTCTCCCCCTATCCTCTCTTCCTGTCCACTCACCTCTTTCATTTCATTTCTCCATTCTGCCTGCTATCCTTTATTTCCGCTGCCTCAGCTCAGGTGCTTCAGTATCGATGGCAGATGTCGGGGCTAGCAAAAATCTTTTCCTTCCTTTTTACTATTATTTTTAATAAAACCACTACCATCTATAGACTGTCCATAGACTTCTCTCTATAAAGTCTATATACTTTGTAGACAAACCCTATAGACAAGAGTCTGCAGGCAATACAAATTCTGTGGGCAGTCTATAGACAATCTATATATTTATGACTATACACTCTTACTAGTCCTTAGTCTATAGACAGTCTATAGACTATGAAAAGACGAAAAGAAATATCTATAGGGAAGCAATAGAGTTTGCAAGAAGTCTATAGACTGTCTATAGGCGATTTTTTATAAGGATGTGCGCCGCATTGCCTTAACGTGTGAAAAATTCTGATTTGGCAGATATAACAACACAGCGCTGTGTCGTTATATCTGCCTCTGTCCGTGTCTAAAGGTGCGCTGTTTTTTTCCAAATATGAGCTACCAACTTGCCCGTTTGACCACCCTTGCAACGAGGATAGTCCGTGAACGATAAGACTTGTTGAATAGTATCTTACGAGACTCGGAAGACTGACGTATATACATACATTCGCACTCCGCAGGCGAGCAGGGGGTGTGGGCCGAGTACCTGTTCCGTCGCTTCAGCTGGACCCACCAGGCTTCGCTCATGCTGGGCCTGCAGTACGTATGCGAGGCCGTATTCACGCTGCTCGCCGCGTGCCTGGCGCAGCGCCTGGGCTTCCAGGACTCTTCGCTAGCCATCGCCGGTGCCATCTCCTTCATGGGCGCGTCGGCCGTCAAGGCGGTGGCGCTCACCGGCGGAACGCACGGCATTGGTTAGTATACCGTGGTTCTATAATAATAATAATAATAATAATAATAATAATAATAATTGGTTTTTGGGGAAAGGAAATGGCACAATATCTGTCTCATATATCGTTGGACACCCGAACCGCGCCGTAAGGGAAGGGATAAAGGAGGGAGTGAAAGAAGTAAGGAAGGAGGAGGTGCCGTAGTGGAGGGCTCCGGAATAATTTCGACCACCTGGGGATCTTTAACGTGCACTGACATCGCACAGCACACGGGCGCCTTAGTGTTTTGCCTCCATAAAAACGCAGCCGCCGCGGTCGGGTTCGAACCCGGGAACTCCGGATCTGTAGTCGAGCGCCCTAACCACTGAGCCACCGCGGCGGGGTGAAGCAGATGTCGTCCGAAGTTTGTTCAGCGCTTGTGTTATGCCTTGAATAATTCGGTGAAAAATTCTGGCGCAAGCTGTGCCGAGGTTGCGGGGGACATTTGTCATCTACGAAGTGTAATGATAGGAGCAACTTAAGAGATCGAAAGCGGGAGGAGTGGGTTAGGGAACAAACGCGGGTTAATGACACATCCTAGTCGAAATCTAGAGGAAGAAATGGGCTTGGGCAGGGCATGTAATGCGAAGGCAAGATAACCGCTGGTCCTTAAGGGTTAACGGAGTGGATTCCAAGAGAAGGCAAGCGTAGCAGGGGGCGGTAAAAAACTTGGTGGGCGGATGAGATTAAGAAGTTTACGTGGATACGGTGGACGCAGCTGGCAAAGGACAGGGTTAATTGGAGAGACATGGGAGAGGCCTTTGCCCTCCAGTGGGCGTAGTCAGGCTGATGAAGGCACCGGACTCGCAAAGATATTCGTACGTGCGAGTTCTTTTTGCGATGGGCCGTGCAGTGCCCGTTGTCTGTGTAGCCATTCGAAATAAATACTCGGTTCAGCAGCACAGGACTCAGGGAAAGGACACAGACGACACGACACGACGTAGGTCTCTCCGCCGCGTCTTTGCCTTTCTAGACCTATATTTCCTGCGCCGCAATACACCACATTCGAACTGACCCAACTGCATACAAACGACAACACATCAGCCTGGGCGCCGGGCAATCAAGATCTGAACTTGCGTGGAACTAGCTTTGTGAACGCGGTCCCTTATCTCCGCAGCTCGTACAACAGCAGTGAATAAAGGATCGCAACAGGAGACACAAAAAACGCAGACAAGAGTAATACGCGGGCACTTGACAACGCTGCTAATGTGAGAAAAGGTGAAGACCGTGTCAGAAGAAAAATAGTGTGATCTGAACGAAAAGGCGGCTCCAGAATAATTTCGACCACCTGGGGATCTTTAACGTGCACTGACATCGCACAGCGCACGGGCGCCTTAGCGTTTTGCCTCCATAAAAGTGCAGCCGCCGCGGTCGAGTTCCCGGGTTCGAACCCGACCGCGGCGGCTGTGTTTTTATGGAGGCAAAACGCTAAGGCGCCCGTGTGCTGTGCGATGTCAGTGCACGTTAAAGATCCTCAGGTGGTCGAAATTATTCCGGAGCCCTCCACTACGGCACATCTCTCTTCCTTTCTTCTTTCACTCCCTCCTTTACCCCTTACCTTACGGCGCGGTTCAGGTGTCCGCCGATATATGAGACAGATACTGCGCAATTTCCTTTCCCCAAAAACCAATTATCATTAATGAAAAGGCAGTGTTTTGTGCACTCGGCTTGTGATACAATGCCGGAAAAACCGCTGTCTTTTTTTCTTCTTTTTTTAACGCGCGTGCTTGCAATATCTTTGCGCCTCGGACACATGCAGTGCACGTGTTCGCATCTTCTCTGCGTTCCAAGCATGGTCATTGCTAACTTACGGGCGCCGTGGTCGTAACTGCAACAGTTGCCATCCTGTCCCCTTCAGTGCGTGTCTATACGCACGATGCCAGGCTAAATGTCCTCAGTGCGTTTTTTTTTCACTTTTGCTTTTCTTAATTCCAGCCGTCATCGTCGGTGCCCTATCGCCTCTCATGGCAGTGCCCGTGCTGGCGTTACTGTCCAAGCTTGTACAGCCTGAGGAAATTGGTGAGTTTGAGCAGTGGACCTGTGTTTTCCATCGACCGGTTTCCTTCGAAGATTCACCCATGTTGGAAACAAAGTTAATACAGTTTAACCTCGTCAAAACGAAGTTGAAGGAACCCGCGATTACTTCGTTCTAGTCGTAGCTTCGTTATAGCCAGTGTTTGACCAAGCTTACAATAGGAATCGTCATTTCTTTCTTTATAATCCATAATTTCGTTATAAACCCTTTCGGACAAATTTCCTGCTTGTAGAGAGAGAGAGGAGCTGTAGCGTCGATACAGCTACAGCTGTCTTAGCAGCCCAAGCTCTCGTACCGATTTTATTCCCTCGCACTTTGCTTCCGCGGTAAGCCTCTCTGTTAAAAAAGAGAGCTGCGCCCATTAAACAAACAAACAAAACAAACAAACAAACAAACAAAAAGCTAAGGCAGTTTATATGTAAATAATTATAATCGAGGGATTTCTTCTTGCTGCTGTTGTTTTACGCGAAGGTTAGTGGTGAATTACCCACCGTCGGGTCGTCTAAACTATCACGCGTACGTCCTCTCATAATGTGTGCAGTTCATATACAACATGGCACTGCCTTTTTTGAGGATTCCGAAAGGTTAATGACAACAAACAGATCTTTCATCACGTAAACGCGGACAGTTTGTCCGACATGTGGTGGGTGTATACCAGATGATAATGCGACAAAAATCTGATTTTCTTGTCAGTGCTGTGTCAGCCATAGTAAACCCAGTTCAAAATGTACCGCTGCAGCTTTCCAAACGTTTTAATAACTGACTCTGTAGCACTGTACCGCAGAATGCGCGGCACTTTCGACACATACGAGTCTTCATATATATACGCGTTCCCTTGCGGCTGTCATCCGCAGGCTGCCTGTTCGCCAACGTTGCTGTTCTGAGCATCGCAGCTCCCATGCTGGCCAACGTGGCCTACTGGGAGGTTTTCTCGGCCACGAAAGCGAAGGTCACGGAGTTCATTTACCTCCTATCCATCTTCGGGGGCACGCTCGTCTGCCTGCTTCTCGTGTGAGTACAGACGGTCTATACAGCAGCACGCCTCCGTCCCGTTCACGAACTCCTAGAACAGAACAGGACAAGCAACTTTTACAGCGACAGCTGTTAGCGGCACGTTTCCCGCTTCTACGGCGTTGGCATAACACGAAGGAGTGCGAGGAGGAAAGGGGAAGCGGAGGGACGGCGAAGCAGGTAGACTGCACCACGCTGGCTGGTCAGCATTAAATTACTATTTCCAAAAATGGCCTATAGACACCCTATAGACTTCTTATAGACTCTATTGCCTTCGCCTAGATTTTTCTTTTTGTCTATTCATAGTCTATAGACTGTTTACAGACAAAAGTCTATTAAAAGTGTATGGCCATGAATCTATAGATTACCTATAGACAGTCTTTAAGATTTGTATTGTTCTGAAGGGTTTGTCTGTAGTCTATAGACTTTATAGATAGAAGTCTGTGGACAGTCTATAGACTGTCTAAAGAAATTTTTGTAAGGGACGTCAGACGTGACGCCACTGCGTGCCATTCTGTGAGTTTTCGTTAACAGGAGGGAGATATGTACTATACTCCATCTCACAAGTTGTCTCTAACACAATGGAAGCTACAGCTGTCTTGTCCAGTCAGGGTTACACGAACACAACAAATATTCCCTCAAATATTTCATCTGCTGAACTATTTGTCAAACAAGTATCGTGGTATTTGAAAAGGTATTTCTGGATATTTTTTTATTTACAGCGAGTATTTCATTCACTGGATAAATTAGCAGAGAAAGTCCACGCGAACGCGGCGCTGTGGAGGTCTGCTGCGAAGTGCTGCGGCGCCATTCACAAACATGGCGTCCGCCGAGTCAGCTGAGTATCCTGTCTATACGTGCAGCAGCTCGACACTAGTGATCTTTCCTTCACAGTGATGGAGCCACCAGTCGCGGGATGACGGGTGCGGAGGAGCACATTTGTGCAGCGCACGCCGTTCTAATAGGCTCAGGTATACCTGTGACATCCACAGTGTTGCGAACGAATTCCGAGATGCCAGTATAAGTGCTCTTTAGACTTTTCCCTCAGGACTAAAAGAAACATAACTTCAGCGCTAGAGATACCAGGTAAACGACTGATCCAAGATGGCCTCGTAACAACCTGACAGTTCGAATGGCCGGTTATCAGGGCGTTAGGGACGATGCTTCTTTCGTGAACCAGTGCTATAAGTGTCTCTTCGCAAACATTTTTCATTCACACAGCGCTTGACAATGTCAAGAAGACTTTTCTTTCAACGCCAATCGAGTTTCGTTAGTGGACACCAGTGATCCATAGACATCACACCGAAACCCGCTGAAGTCAGCCTGAAGTCAGATAATCCTCCAATTATTATGGAACATCCCCAACCCATCTCCTCTTGTAACTGGGCTGACAACTGACCAAACCTTTGTGGCGTTGGCAACTGATCAAGTTTTCGTAACCCCTCTCTCCCTTCCAGCCTAGGCAACACTGCGCGTGTATGTTAGTATACAGAAGGGGAAAGAGAGAGGGAGATGTGTTAGAGGAAATGCAGGAAGGTTAACCAAAAGAATGTTCTGATTAGCTACCCTGCACTGGGGGAGTGGGATGAGGGGGCGTAAAGGATAAGTTAAGGATAAGGGGATAAAGGATAATGGCGCGTAATGAATTAGAGGAAGTAGAGAAATGCAGTCGGTAGAAAGCACGACAAGCAATGACACACGCGCTGAAAGTCACAGGCCGCCGAGGGCTGCTGATAGCTGCGACCTCATTAGGACACATCGACCGTCCTTCATCACTTACACAAGGAATTCATGGCAGTGCAGACTTTCCACAGTGAAGAAAAGCTTCTTGCCGTTGCGGCTGATAATGTGGGTGACAATGTAAGACATCCCGACTTCATCTTGGAAAACGATGAGGCTGGAGGAGGCATTGTGCCACCTACTGGACTGGATTGAACACATCCAGGACAAAAGCGGACGAAGGCTAGGAACTAACGGAATAAATAAGGTGGCAGCATTTTGGACTAGCTACTGAACCCCGCCGCGGTGGCTCAGTGGTTATAGGCGCTCGACTACTGATCCGGAGTTCCCGGGTTCGAACCCGACCGCGGCGGCTGCGTTTTTATGGAGGCAAAACGCTAAGGCGCCCGTGTGCTGTGCGATGTCAGTGCACGTTAAAGATCCCCAGGCGGTCGAAATTATTCCGGAGCCCTCCACTACGACACCTCTTTCTTCCTTTCTTCTTTCACTCCCTCCTTTATCCCTTCCCTTACGGCGCGGTTCAGGTGTCCAACGATATATGAGACAGATACTGCGCCATTTCCTTTCCCCCAAAACCAATTATTATTATTATTATTAGTAGTAGTAGTATTATTATTATTATTATTATTATTATTATTATTATTATTATTATTATTATTATTATTATTATTATCTACTGAACAAGTACGGCTGAAGGGAGAGTGGTCTTTGGTAATATAACAAAAAGAGGTCAGTCTGAGCTGATATGCCGGCCTGCCACTCTGCACTTGACGAGGGAAAGAGAAAAAGCGTGACGATTGACAGCGCAGCACACTATAGCGAAAAAAGAAGCAGGGGTGTACACCACACTCGCCATGATGTCTGTTTTGTCCCTCGTGTGTTGCGCTAATTGTCAAACACGATATTTCACAACCAACTCAGCCGTCCGTTCTCAGATGAGCGAAAGTGATTACGATGGGTGACAATGTGACCAGTACATATGTGAGGCTTTGTACAGGAGCCGTTCGTCCTTGAGCGTACACGTGTTGTTATTGACGGTGGTCATAATGGTAAACATCTCTATCACGCAGATATATCCGACGCAACCTTCGGATCGGAAGCCTGGGCAACCTGATTCAAGAAGAAAAGGTGCCACTACTGCGCAGCTTCGAACGGGGCTTTGGAGCCGCCATTATGTGAAACGACTCTGCTAGCCATCACGACGCGTCCCTTCCTTATCCAGCAGCGTCCTCGGTCCATATACCACGCCTGCGTATACGTATACTCCGCGCGCTGTATAGATATGAGATATGCTGCATAGATAAGCTTGTTCTCGTGTTGAGGCCGCAGTAACGAAACCCAACATCTTCTTCGATGTGTTTCATTTGCTTGCGGCGGCTGAAGAAAGAGAGCAGTATCTCACCGAAAAACACCGCACTTACACGGGACAAAGAAAGAAGACACGCACAAACACAGCGCTGCATATACACGCTGCATACACACATACACACACATACACTACACACACACTGCATACACAGCATACAGAGAAGTATGCTGTATGAACGTGATTTTTTTTTTTGCTGTCTTAGTGTTACAGATACACACATCTGAACCCGACAGCGGCGGCAGCATTTCGATGGCGGCGAAATGCAAAATGAGCCCGTGTGCTGTGTCAGTGCACGTTAAAGATCCCCAGGTGGTAGAAATTATTTCGGAGCCCTCCACTACGGCACCTACCTTACTTCCTTCTCTCAGTCCCTCTATCTCTTCCCTTACGGCGCGGTTCAGGTGTCCGCCGAGATGGGAGACATACTGCGCCATTTCCTTTTGCCAAATATTTTTTTACAATTTTCAGTTTATGAGGGACGTCATAGTGAAAGGCTCTGGAAATTTCGACCACCTGGGGTTCCTTAACGTGCCCTGACATCGCACATGGCACGGGCCTGCTACAATTCCGCCTCCAGTGCAGGAAACTCCGCACGCTGAATAGCTGAAGAATACTTTTAATCGCATGAGCAATCAAACGCCGCCCTAAAATAGTACGATTAGCGAAGGTTTAAGCGTAGAAGATGAGACGCTCTGCATGGTACACAAAAGGAATGCAGAATCAATGGCGTTACTGAGGGCGCCGTGGTGGAGGCTGTATCATTAACATTCATGGGGGTGTATTGAGCGCCTAAACACTATTCCCTCATTCCGCACTGCACTCCACTACCGATATGCGTGGTCGACACTTGTACGCAAGCGGTGTCGACGATTTTACCAGAGCCACTCCTATCTATGAATGTCTCGGTACTTACAAAATAAACACTGCCGATTCGATGCGATGTCCCGACTCCCACGGAGAGAAGTACCTCATATGGAGGTAAGATGCGCGGTGCTGCGAGGTGATCGCTCCGTCTTTGAGCCACCGAGTGCTCCAGTGTTATCTCTGGTGTTGCCGTCGATGGTTCAAGTGTCAAAACAGCAGAAAAGCCTGCATCTTTTTTAATCCTTATCACTACTGCCAACATCGCAAAATCTGCCCTGCTGGAGGTGTGTCATGACGCTTAGTGGTATGTTGAGAGGAGAATAGGGAGGAGTAGAGAGAAGGAGGCACGACGGCCAATGGGAGAAGTGGAAAGAAGGTGAAGAGGAGGAAAGTGCTGTCGAGAGTAGTAAGAGAGGCGAGTAGAGAGGGCAGGCTATTCGGGAGGCGGTAAGTGGAGATAAGGTCAGTGACCCTCATCGCCAGGTGCGTGGCTTCGGCGAAGGATGCGTGGCGCGTGGAGATCACGTGCACACCACATGCTAACGCATATTCTGGCGCATGAAATGCAATGGTCATAATAATAATTGGTTTTGGGGGGAAAGGAAATGGCGCAGTATCTGTCTCATATATCGTTGGACACCTGAACCGCGCCGTAAGGGAAGGGATAAAGGAGGGAGTGAAAGAAGAAAGGAAGAAGAGGTGCCGTAGTGGAGGGCTCCGGAATAATTTCGACCACCTGGGGATCTTTAACGTGCACTGACATCGCACAGCACACGGGCGCCTTAGCGTTTTGCCTCCATAAAAACGCAGCCGCCGCGGTCGGGTTCGAACCCGGGAACTCCGGATCAGTAGTCGAGCGCCCTAACCACTGAGCCACCGCGGCGGGGGCAATGGTCATCTGAGATTTTTTTTTTTTGCAAAACGAAACCACTGCGAACCCGACCGCGACGGCTGCGTTTTTATGGAGGCAAAACGCTGAGGCGCCCGTGTGCTGTGCGATGTCAGTGCACGTTAAAGATCCCCAGGTGGTCGAAATTATTCCGGAGCCCTCCACTACGGCACCTCTTTCTTCCTTTCTTCTTTCACTCCCTCCATTATCCCTCCCCTTACGGCGCGGTTCAGGTGTCCAACGATATATAAGACAGATTCTGCGCCATTTCCTTTTCACCGTAACCAATTATTATTATTATTATTATTATTATTATTATTATTATTATTATTATTATTATTATTATTATTATTATTATTATTATTATTATTATTATATCATGACAGTTGAAGAAGCTCGTGTCCGTGGGGGGCTTTAGTCCGTGATCTCCGCCCACTCGCAACTCTTAGTTGAGCGCTGCGAAAGGAGCATGTGACATCCGCACCGCTCTGTTACGCGTGCTCGTAGGCGTGGCTAATTTTGTATTTATTTTATTTACAATACTGTAAGTCTTTCACGGTCTGTTACAGGGTAAGAGGAAAAAATACACAAGAAATTAGCATTGCTACAAGAAGTCAACTCCAACTTTTTCTGAAAAATGTCCGCCGAATTTTTGTCCTGAAACACGTGCGGATTTGTGCCTCGGTCGCGCGGCCTCGGTATAGCCGTGGCAGGAAGGAGGGGGGACACCTCCAAACCCGTTTCCATACCCGCCGCGGTGGCTCAGTGGTTAGGGCGCTCGACTACTGATCCGGAGTTCCCGGGTTTCGAACCCGACCGCGGCGGCTGCGTTTTTATGGAGGAAAAACGCTAAGGCGCCCGTGTGCTGTGCGATGTCAGTGCACGTTAAAGATCCCCAGGTGGTCGAAATTATTCCGGAGCCCTCCACTGCGGCACCTCTTTCTCTCTTTCTTCTTTCACTCCCTCCTTTATCCCTTCCCTTACGGCACGGTTCAGGTGTCCAACGATATATGAGACAGATACTGCGCCATTTCCTTTCCCCCAAAAAACCAATTATAACCCGTTTCCATTCACCGCTGAAGTCGACTTGCCTTTCTGGGTCTACCCCCGTCTGGGGCATTGATGCGACGCGCTTTCCTAGCGCATTACCACCGTTTACATGAATTAGATGCAAAAAAAGTTGATGCGATGCGCTGCTCTCTCATTCAATGTACACGCGGCTATTAACTCAATATAGCTATGCGAACAACTGCCCTCGTGAACACTGTATCTCAATACCGGAACCGAAGTGAAAACCGAACTTCTAGCGCACCTATAATTCGCATTTGTTTTAACTGTGTAAATCAATCAAATCAATCATAATTTTGTTTGTGCGAGGGCACTAGAAGCCGGCCAAAATGTGCCGTCCATCACGTAATTCCAAGCGCAGGAAGGGACGTCATCGGACCGAAAGTGACAACTATACATTTCGATGTATCTTCATTGCGACGGTGTTGCCACCTCTAGACACCTTCGTGGAAACATCTAACCACAAGCTAGATGACCTGAAGAAATGTCTGTACATTTCAGAAAGATGGCACAAAATTCGATGTAAACGCATCAATGGCTTCTAACGCTACAGCATTGTCAGCACATCATGTAATTATGTGCCCCTGTGTTTTTTTTTTACAGCGTTCGCTGTTTTAACTCGCTCCTCAAAAACTTTGAAGCCTTCTCAACCACATTCGTAAAGAATAAAATGCGATAGAATTTAGGTGGCCTGCTATGTGGTGTCGGTAATGAGTGTTCAATGTTGTTCTTGCGATTTTCCCGCCAAGACTACGGTTGGAACCGGTACCATTGCCCTTTTATGGTATGCACGTGTCATCACCTCATATGGTATGCATCTTTCAACCGAGTACCTTCCGTTGGACCACCACATGGGAATATACTAACACGACCCACTAACCAACATCAATCCTCTAACTAATCCACCTTAGTCCTGTTTCTGGGGTGGGCCAACTTCCAAATTTTTGGGACCCTGAGATTTTCAAGTTCAACGGTGCTTTATGATTGGCCCACTGGTGGTCACGTGGTGTTGATGACATCACCACCCCCTCATTCGCATTCATAGACTGATGGGAGTCCTCATACCAACTGCGGCGCAGTGGTGCAGCGGTTAAGCGATGCGCAACTGCCCCGGCAGGCAGCTGGTTCAAACACAGCCACCGGTGGGGTTTGTGGAGTCGGGTTTCTCTTCCCGAGATCCCCATGAGGCTCATGCGCGACGCCACGGTGGGCGGGCGGCAACTACATTGTAATAAGGTGTTTGTCTGGGCTAGTCGGTACATGGTACTAAGTGAAGGCACAGCGCACGAAAGACGGGACTGAGAAAGAGACAAACACAGCGCTTACTTACGACTGAAAGGCTTTATTGCTCGCACGCAAAAAATAGGCGAAAAGGAGCATAATCAACAGAAGAACAGCATCAGTGATGATTGTAAAAAAAAACACAACAAAACAAGCACACAATCACAACCTGCACAAGCGAACTTAACTGTTAAGATAGTCAATTTCTTTTTGTGTTAGCGCGACGGAAGGTTTGTTGACGCAGTTGTCAAGTCCCCGGTGAATTAAAAGAGCTTCCACGATTTCCCGCGTACGTTGGTCTTTATGTTTATACAGCATTTTAGTACGGCCGAAAAAAGGAGTGCATTTACAGGATAGCCAATGTATAACCAAATTGCTTTTAGGGGGTGGTTTTAGGGAGCGTTTATGCTCACTTAGGCGATCATTGATGCAGCGCCCTGTTTGGCCAATATAAAATCGCCCACAGGATAGCTCTATCTTATAGACAACATTTGTACGGCACTGCACATAGGGTGATTCGTGATTTTTTCCGTATTCCTTTTTTCGGCCGTACTAAAATACTGTATAAACATAAGGACCAACGTACGCGGGAAATCGTGGAAGCTCTTTTAATTCACCGGGGACTTGACAACTGCGTCAGCCAACCTTCCGTCGCGCTAACACAAAAAGAAATTGACCATCTTAACAGTTAAGTTCGCTTGTGTAGGTTGCGATTGTGTGCTTTTTTGTTGTGTTTTTTACAATCATCACTGATGCTGTTCTTCTGTTGATTGTGCTCCTTTTCGCCTCTTCCTTGCGTGCGAGCAATAATGCCTTTCAGTCGTAAGTCAGCGCTGTGTTTGTCTCTTTCTGTCCCGTCTGTCGTGCGCTGTGCCTTCATTAACTACATTGTGTTTGGCAACGGTCAGCAGTCTGCACATAATCCGGTTGGCAGGCTGCGATGACGTCACATGGTCACGTGACCTCTCTCGCCCAATCAGGAAATTTGGTGACAGAGAATCCGGAATTTTTTTGTGAGACTACCACCTAAATGTTCTTCGCATATAAAACTGGCGGCGGCACCACCCTCGCATTCCACCGTCGGGCACGCACCGGTTAAAATTCACCTTCGGGCGTGCACCCGTAAAAATGCATCTCCCACATGCGAGCCAAGCACCTCCTACACATTAACTGATGATGATGGTAGATTTTTATGGCGCAAGGGCATCTGTGGCCAAATAGCGCCATGGCACAAGGTTGTTTCTTTTACTCAAGGTGGGGTAATAAACCCATTTCCCAAGCATTTCAACCCTCACTAGCCGAGCACCAGGCCGCAGGGGAAAGCTTGTACCTATTGTATAACCGGTGGGTACCCGGCGGCACTGGGGATAGAACCCCGCACCTCCCGCATGCGAGGCGGATGCTCAACCACTCAGCCACCGCTGCGGTCCTACCCAATAACTGCCACACCTCCCATCACCTCGTGGGTGCGTGGCAGGTGTTCTAATCCCTCAGCCACCGCTGCGTAGCCTAGTGGTTACCTACTAAGATGGATGAACGTAGCATATATGCAGTTCAGCGGGGCGGAACAGCGCACAGAAGACACGAAGAACAAGACGATTCGTGCCTTCGTGTTGTTTTCTTCGTCCATGTCTTTTCTGGGCTGTTTCGTCCCTATTGGCTACAACGTTCGATGTTCTTGGCTCATCCCAGTTTTGCGCCGTCGGAGTGGGCATCCGCAAACCCATCGCCGTGCACTCACGGACAAAACTGCACCTTCCGACACCAACCCGTAAAAATGCACATCCGACATACATGCTCGTCAAGGCTGCGTCAAGACCATATGAGATGCAGTCGGCAGAGACGGTCGCAGCAGTCCGCAGCATCAGACGATAGCATAAACGTTGCAATGCCTCAGCGAATGACAAAGCAGGAAAGAAATAAAAATGGGAGAGAGTTTTCCTCACCCAGACGTCTACAAAGCGATCGAGCGGTGCTTTGTAAAAGAAAAAAAAAGGAAGCGAAATTGTAAAGCATGTGCCGGAGGAGGAGGAGGAAGAAGAAGAAGAACTTCTTTTACAGAACTGCAATGTGCTTGTCTTCTTGACATTCACACTCTTTATCGAACCCTGCAAAATTACCTCAATGTTCTTGACAACTGGTTAGGAAGAATTCATCTGTCCCTTAATGTGAAGAAATGCGCATTGTTAGTATTTCCAGTTTTTGTTCCTGTAAATATCTGCCTGGTCTATAGAAATAACATTATACCTCAAGTTCAGACGGTGAAGTATCTCGGAGTAATATACGACTCTACTCTTTCCTGGCGGCCACACATTGAGCAACTTTCTGCAAAAGGAGTTCGGGCCATTGGTATCCTGCGTAGGCTTTGTATAGTGCTAGCTCAGGCATGAGAAGGCATACACTTCTGATGATTTATAAAATGTACGTCCGCCCAATTTTGGAGTTCGGGTGTGTTTTATTCTCGGGAGCTCCTGCCTATGAACTTCGCCCTCTTGTGCTGTTGGAGCGTGAGGCGTTGCGCCTTTGTCTTGGGCTTCCAAAATATGTCGCCAATGCTGTTCTGCATATTGAGGCGCGAATGCCATCGTTATCAGCTAGGTTTCGCCTTTTAACAGTTCAAACATATTTAAAATTGTGCGACTCACCTCTTCACGCTTCCAGTATAATATTTCTTAGTCAACCTTCCGCCTTTTTTAGTGCTGCCTGGTCTCGATTTCATACCCCGCAGATATGTTACGTGCAGTCCCTCCTTGATCGCATAAATATTCATTTCACTGATGTCCGCCAAATATATAACAACTCCTCATCTGTCCAGATTGAATTCGATGACATTTTCCCATCGAATGCAAAGCTGCAGCCCTTCCCGCTTCTTCAGGGTCTACTGCAGGACCACCTAAGGTCCTTTCCCTCTCATGTTCTTATTGCTACCGATGCCTCGCAGGATCGCGAGAAGGCAGGTGTGGGAATTTTTTCGCCTTCACTGGATGGGTCTTTTTCTCTCCGTCTTCCTGACTTCACTCCCATTTTTCTGGCTGAATTATTAGCAGTAATCTTAGCCTTACGAAAATTAGACACTACCGTTTCCCAGGTTGTGGTTATGACAGACTGTCCATTTGCTCTTCCTTATCCTCACCCACTGACTCTCGGCCATTACGCCTCTTTAAGTTCCTGATTCCGCTCCATCTAAATTCGGTAAGGTTGCTTTGGGTACCAGGTCACATGGGCTTTCACTTAAATGAGGTTGCAGATTCCTTAGCAAGAGCCTCTCTCAGCGGCCCAATTGTTGCTGTCCTGCCATCGTGTGCATATACAGCTGCGGTGAGATTTCGCAGCTACACAATATTTCAGGAATTTGCTGCCTCGGCTCTTACATCGTCTCCCGAATATCAGCATCTTCTGCATCCTTGGAGTAGCAAAGACTGGCGCTCACGCAGACTAGAGGTCTCTTTCAAGCGCTTGCGTTGCCGGGTTCCACTTCTAAATTTCTACCTTCACAGATCTGGCCTGGTGGCTTCACCACTGTGCCCTTTTTGTGCCGAACCTGAGACAATAGATCATTTCTTGCTGTTCTTCCGCCGCTTCTCACATTTGAGGAAGCGTCTTTTGCAAATTTCATTTCATCAAATGGCCTTGCCTGTGTCCTCCGCGGTTGTTCTTTCCATTGGCGCTTCTTTGCTTGGACGAAGCGACAGGAGTGTGCGCTCTGCTGTGCAAAATTTTCTTCAAGAAACGCAGCACCTCCCATTCTAATTTCTTCTTCCCGCTCTCAGTCAGTACGACATTGAAACATTACAGGCATTGTATGTATACTATTATGCACATTAAGCCATTGTCCCGTCTTCGATCTCCAAGTTAACATGACCCCTGTCCTTCCGTCTTCCGATCTATCAGACTACATACTATTACCACTGTTTTTCCCGTCAAAAATTTCCTGTATCCAGCAATTAACCGCCTCTGTCTTGGCCACTCCCCTGTAGTGGGTATGTGCCAGTAACGTCTTAGGCATTCCTTCCTTCCTTCTTGAGTGGAGCTCTCAGACCATGGCTCCTCCATATGCCGCCGCGGTCCTGCAGGCCCGCCAGAACGGCTGTCGCTGTTCTTGCGGGTTCGTGCCAGTCAGAGCGGTCTTAATAAAAAGGGATCTCAGTCCATGACCCCCAGGTACCGGGTTTCACAATGCTTGCTCTCGGGCGCAGCCGCATGGATGCATACAAGCGGCAACGATGTGAACATGCCCCTGCTCCGTGCCCCTGGCAGAGCCAGTGATGTTCCAGTCGAGGAATTATCCCTTCTTTAGGGAAGTTAAGGACTAAAATTTGCTGAGAAGACAATTTGTAAAGGTTCTCTGAAAATTTTAGGTATCAAAATTTGTTTGTTTCTTTTTCAAATTGCGGGCTTTTACAAACTGTCCCGGGTGAACAAAGCCAGAAATAGCGATTTTGGGATCTAAGGGAATTTAGGTTACGGCGTGGAGTATTATAATAATAATAATAATTGGTGTTTGGGAAAAGGTAATGGCGCAGAATCTGTCTCATATATCGGCGGACACCTGAACCGCGCCGTAAGGGAAGGGATAAAGGAGGGAGTGAAAGAAGAAAGGAAGAAAAAGAGGTGCCGTAGTGGAGGGCTCCGGAATGGTGGTAGTAGTTTTTTTATTAAAATAATAGTAAAAAGGAAGGAAAATATTTTTGCTAGCCCAGGCATCTGCCATCGATACTGAAGCACCTGAGCTGGGGCAGCGGAAAAAAAGGATAGCAGGCAGAATGGAACCCGACCGCGGCAGCTGCGTTTTTATGGAGGAAAAACGCTAAGGCGCCCGTGTGCTGTGCGATGTCAGTGCACGTTAAAGATCCCCAGGTGGTCGAAATTATTCCGGAGTCCTCCACTACGGCACCTCCTTCTTCCTCTCTTCTTTCACTCCCTCCTTTATCCCTTCCCTTACGGCGCGGTTCAGGTGTCCAACGATATATGAGACAGATACTGCGCCATTTCTTTTCCCCAAAAACCAATTATTATTATTATCATTATTATTAGGCAGAATGGAGAAATGAAATGAAAGAGGTGAGGGGACAGGAAGAGGGGATAGAGAGGAGGGCTCCGGAATAATTTGGTGGTGGTAGTGGTTTTATTAAAAATAATAGGAAAAAAGGAAGGAAAAGATTTTTGCTGGCCCCGGCATCTGCTATCGATACTGAAGCACCTGAGCTGGGGCAGCGGAAATAAAGGACAGCAGGCAGAATGGAGAAATGAAAGGAAAGAGGTGAGGGGACAGGAAGAGAGGATAGGGGGAGAAGTAATATGCACAAACTATTTACACAATAAGAAATGTGTCCAGGTTGTGCGCGTGATTAGTTCATTTTAGAGGAATTAAAACACACGCGCACAGCACTGTGTTGGCTACAACTGGAGTGGGGCGTCCAGGTATTAATCGTTCAAGGTAGAACTCGCGAAGCGTTCGGTCACTGCGTGTAACTACCTGACGGAGAACAGACGGGACGTCAAGCCCGTGTGTTCGAGGAATGCACAGAGGCCCACCAAAGTTCGCTCACGAGTGCGCGCACTGCCCTGCGGCCACAATAGCGTCTTGATGGAGTCTGGTAGTATGCCCTGCGCCCTATAGGCCGCGAGCATATCGCGACGAGCATCGGCGAACGCGGCACAGTGAAGGAGCAGGTGTTCTAGTGCATCCACTGCACCGCATCCGTCACACACATCACTCGTCGCGATTCCGTGACGCACCCGTCGTTCCCCGGACCACACGCAGCCAATGCGCCAATTTCGACCACTTGGGTATCTTGGGGAGCAGACGGGCGCCTTAACGTTTCCAGACAGAGAATCTGCGCTAAAATTTCACCTTATGTGTTGCGCAGAGTGCACATGCATCGCTCCAGAGCTCTAGACAAGCCTGTGCATATACTCACGAAAACCTTGCACCGTTAAGGAACGTTTATATGGCGTCAGCCAATCAGCGGCGGAATTTGCTAGTTTTTTTGTTTTTTTTTTGCCTGGCGACCGGTCACGAACCTTTGTTGCCTGCGAACAGTACTGTGATATTGCCGCCTGATTAGATGTCGCCCGGTCTCGCTTCTATTACGCCGGACGGCATTGTGAACAAGATCTCAGCTCAGTCGGAACGATAAAAAAAGCGGTCACGAACAAACTTAACTCCGAGGCCAGCACGGAACAAGAAAAACAAAGAAAAAAACGCAGCGCGCACAGAATACAGAGGGGCGAGACAAGAGGTTTTTCCAATGTCCAGGGTTTTCAGAGCGCTATACAGTCTCTCGTTTAGCCTAACGCATCAGATTTGAGCAATAGTCGAACGCTTCTTGAAATCGTCGTTGCAACAGCCGGCCGAAGAGCAATGCTCCGTTTAAAGCTTATCTCGAGAGTGCAGCGGCGCTGCGGACGCTTATCGGAACGAACGAACCACTTAACTCGCGTTGTGATCAGGAAGTTGCACAAGGTGGGAAAAGAAAACGCGCCAGCGTTCGTGTCCGGCGCACAAGGGAATGCCGTTGTGAGCCTTTAGTACATCGCCTACTTGCTTCGATTCAAACGTTGACGCGTATACAGGGTGTTTCACCTAAGTCTTTACGTAGTTTTAAGAAAAGGCTTTTTAAGTTAGAATAGCACTTTTTTCTGCATACAATTGTCGGCGGTGTAGTACACCAGAGTATACAGCTAAGGCGTGCTATAGCAGGCTGTTTGACTAATATTGAACAGTTAACTTTTTAACTATTACTGTTAGGCTCGTTAATTATTGAGAGGTGTGTAGCGCACCGTATGTAATATTCATATTAGTTTTTAGAATTTCAAAAACGAAGTTGGCCTCGGGCGCTGTGGCCCAACAAATTTTGCCTATTTCGACAAGTTACGGGCACTGGAGAGGTTGCTTTGTCTGCAGTCTTCTCAAAAGTGAATGTATTTTTGGAGCGATTTAGCCAGAGTTTGTTGGGCCACAGCGCCGTGGGTAACCGCGTTTCAGAATTCTAAAAACCGATATGGCCATTACATACGGTGCGCTACACACCTCTCAATAACTAAACAGCCTAAAAGTAATAGCTAAAAAGTTAACAACCCAATGTCTGTTAACCAGCCTGCTGTTAGTACGTCTTAGCTGTATTCTGATGTATGATATCGCTGACAATGCTATACCGAAAAAAGCGCCCTTCTAGCTCGAAAAGCCTATTTTTTAAAATTGTGCAAATTCTTAGGTGAAACACCCTGTATATACTGCCGTCCGGTGTTCGAACCTCACGATCAGCTGCAGCAAATATAACACCCAGGTGTTTACCCAGAAATTGAAATTGAGGGGGGGGGGGGACCCCGCGGTGGCTCAGTGGTTAGGGCGCTCGACTACTGATCCGGAGTTCCCGGGTTCGAACCCGACCGCGGCGGCTGCGTTTTCATGGAGGCAAAACGCTAAGGCGCCCGTGTGCTGTGCGATGCCAGTGCACGTTAAAGATCCCTAGGTGGTCGAAATTACTCCGGAGCCCTCCACTACGGCACCTCCTTCTCCGTTTCTCCTTTCACTCCCTCCTTTATCCCTTCCCTTACGGCGCGGTTCAGGTGTCCACCGATATATGAGACAGATACTGCGCCATTTCCTTTCCCCAAAAAAACCAATTACTAATTACTAGGGGGGGGGGGGCAAATATCTATGGGGGGAGGGGAGTTTTGTGGGTACGGGAGCAGCGGTACCCATTTTCAACATGTTTATTTGCATTGTTGACGTGCCACATAGGGCTAGCAACATTTATGACTCCGACACTGACGACAAAGAGGACAGAAGTTCCCCTTCGTGTGTAGAAACAAAAACAATTCGTTACGAATTAACGGAGCGCTTTCAGAAAAACAACGGGGCGTATAGAGAAGTCACTGATAGTACCCTCACTGGGAAGTACGCAAGCATTTTTACTGTCTGGTCAGTACCGGAAAAATGCGGCAGCAAGGCAGTGGCAGCCAACGCGGCTGCGTGATAAGGAATGGTTCGTTTCGTATACGTGCCCAGTTTGTGTGTTTATGACGCTGGCCGCACTGAATGGTTTGGTTTGCGCGGTTTATGGGGGTTTAACGTCCCAGGGAGGCTCAGGCTATGAGAGACGCCGTAGTGAAGGGCTCCGGAAATTTCGACCACCTGGGGTTCTTTAACGTGCACTGACATCGCACAGAACACGGGCCTCTAGATTTCGCCTCCATCGAAATTCGGCCACCGCGGTTGGGACAGAACCAACGTCTTTCGGGTCAGCAGCCGAGCGCCATAACCACTGAGCCACCGCGGCGGGCCAACACTGAATGTGAATAGCGGACAGTTATATGGACCGAATCAGCACTGCGATCTGAGGAAGGTCGTGGTGTACAGGGCTCCGAATTTGTTCCGACTACCTGGAACCTTAAACGAGTCCTCCGAAGTATACAGGCGTCACATGGACGCTACCAAACCCGCAACTTTTGCTCGGTACCAGAGGTCCAGAACGCCATAGCCACTGAGCCAAGGTGGCGGTTTGTCCACGAGAAGAGCAGCGGTGGTTAAAAATTGAGGGGCTGTGGTATATATAGGCAGCGAGGCTGCTTAAGGTGCAAGACTGCTTGGCAGACGTGTTGACATGTTTCAAGCACCTCGGACATATAAAGCGCCACACAGTGCTGGCACAATGTTTCTGCGCATGCGCGCTACACTCGCAGTACCAGGAATTCGGGACAATCGCTTCTAGTTTCTCTAGCTCCCACCAGGTGGAGCACGGCTTTGAACATTCAAAAATAGCGCCCTGAGATCAACCGCGTGACTTGAGAAAGCAAGAGAAAGGCCGAGTGGACGCTTGTGAAGCGCTATAGACGCCAAGGCTTAGCGGAGCTGGCTGGACGCTATCTCGAATTCCTGGTAAAGGAGGTGGTCGTGCATGTGAGCCGTGGCGCCACGGCCGGGGTCGATTCAGGTCAGCTACGACTCTGAACTGTCTTGCGACAGTCCAGTCTCAATAAAGGTTTCAACAAGAATTGTGCAAGGAAACCTCGATGCCAGCCTCGCAGGTCAAGTTGTACGGGAAAGCTCTGTTTGTGGAGAAGCCTTTTTTCTTCACTGTTATTGAACACGCGAACATGTACTGTGCATACAGTTTCTTAATTTCCACTTGGCACTTGAAACGACTCAGTGATTCGTGCGACCACCGGCAGGGTAAAACCAAAAGCGTTGTCTTACGCAATGGTTGCTCAGAATTGGGAAAACGTGTGGCAGAATAAAAATGGCGCAGTCATTACTAACCAGTTATTCGATCACTGCAGTTGTTCGACTCCGGACCAAAATGCGACTGTCTCCCGCCGCCAGATTTCTCGTTGTCAGAAGACAGAGGCGCCCTCCATGAACACCTGAATGAGCTTTCTGCGTCGTCCTCTCCTCCATATTTTGATCAACCTTAAACAGCTCGTTTGAATACCGCAAAGGGCGCTACAGTCCTCTAACCTCCGAATTTTGGAGCAGTCAGCTTCCTACACTTAAAACAACTGTCTATAGAGAGTCTATAGACTTCTTGTAGACTGTATTGCCTTCCTAAGGATATTTATTTTTGTCTATTCATAGTCTATAGACTGTCTATAGAGAAGAGTATACTAAAAAGGAGGCTACTAAATCTATAGGTCGTGTATAGACTGTCTATAGAATTTGTATTACCTATAGACTGTTCTCTAGAATTCGTCTACAGAGAGTCTGTAGAATTTATAGACAGAAGTCTATGAACAGTCTATGGACAGTCTATAGACTGTCTAAGGAAGACTGTCTTGTAAGGGCAGATTCTGAAGAATGACGCCCAAGTAGGTATACAGTTTCACAACTAGTAGTACCCAATAGACATGCCGATTACCTGAGTATTGAAGCACCCTCGCGTAATAGACGCCTGCCCGCCACCTCCTCTCTTCAGCACGCTGAACGGTGCCTGCATACGAGCGCGCGGGTCGCAAAGCGTCTAGTGGCTACCGCACTGCCAGCGACTGTATATCTCCACAGGAAGTTTACTGTGGCAACCCAACAGAAACGCGCAAAACGCGTAACGCGTGCCAGCGGTGATTAGACGGGGGCGGCGAGTGCGTTGCCGCCCTCTTTCCTGTTTGGGTTTGCACGGCACCGCGGTGCGGCGTCTGCAGAAAACGGAATTGGGCACAATGGATAGTGAGGGGGCCGGCCTCCTGAACGATACATGTATCGGCCTTCGGCGCGGAGTCCACCCCAGTTCCTGCCGACGCACGACGAGGAGAAGCAACGGCTGATCAAGCCCGGTAGTCGGACTGTCGGATTCGTTACCGTGAGGTGATCGACCACAGGTAATTGATGCGTTGAAGAGGTCACCGCAGGAGAGCGTGTGGGTTAACGAAAAGGTCGGACTGTCAGACTTCGTAGTAATGAGGGGGTCATCTATGGGCAACTGATCCACTGAAGCGGTTAGCATAATAATAATAATAATTGGTTTTTGGTGGAAAGGAAATGGCGCACTATCTGTCTCATATATCGTTGGACACCTGAACCGCGCCGTAAGGGAAGGGATAAAGGAGGGAGTGAAAGAAGAGAGGAACAAATAGGTCCGTAGTGGAGGGCTCCGGAATAATTTCGACCAACTGGGGATCTTTAACGTGCACTGACATCGCACAGCACAAGGGCGCCTTAGCGTTTTTCCTCCATAAAAACGCAGCCACCGCGGTCGGGTTCGAACCCGGGAACTGCGGATCAGTAGTCGAGCGCCCTAACCACTGAGCCACCGCGGCGGGAGCGGTTAGCAGTGGAAAGCAGCCTGGGTTGAGGAAAAATCCGAACTATCAGAGTCGGTACAAATTTGGTGGTCGTCTACAGGTTACCTACACATTGAAGACCTCGGTGGAAGGCAGGTACGTGCCACCGTGGGCTAAGGAAAATGAGAATTTATGATGCTCTAGCTCACACTTAGTAGAACAAGCGTGAGTTGATATTATTCTAGGTGAGACATATTACGCGTACAGCAGTTTACGGTCCTTTGGACTAACAATGTGAATGACATGGAAAAGAGACGCAGTCATGGCTGCCGTGAACCAGTTTGAGCGGCAGGTTACGAAATTCGTTGGCACGGGTAGAGTCCGCGATTTGGGCGCGACAAGGGTGAGTGGAGGTCACAGAGAGCGTACTTTGCCTGCAGTTTAGTTAGGGTGATGATCAGGACATTTCTGAGGCTAGATGTTACTCAGGCAAACTTGACTAGAACCAGAAAGCTTCCAGGGAAGCTTCTGCAAAGTTAACCGAAGCGGGTGTTAGGCATCGTGTTGAAGGAGGTCAGTGATTCGTGGCTCAAACCACCGGCGTACCAGGAAAAAGAAGCACAGAGAAAGGAAAATATTAAGGCAGCCATGCATGGGAGCGTATCACTAAGGAAAAAAGCTGTCCCGGGATCTAGGCTGCCTGGAGTCCTACGTGGAAATTCCGCTTTCCAGACGAGACAGTCAGTACTGGCGTTGCGTCGGCACATCCTGTGTCCATCTTTTGACGCCATTCCCAGGCATTAAAAAACTAGCGCCTAAGGATTAGTCTAACTTGCATCTGCGCATGCTGTGCGGTTCGCTGCTAGCCCAACCTTACATGGGGTAGTTGTCGGCGTAGTAGTACATGTTAAGAAGGAATAAGGTTCATGCGCAAGGAACACACCCTCAGTATACAGACGACACGGAGCTAGAGAAACTACCAGCTGTTATTGTTTTTCGCTTGAACACAGAACTATACAGTACTTAACAAACAACACTCACGCCCAAGCAAAATCGACATTGCCCTGCGATTATCGGTCGTAAGGAGCTAAAGAAATCCTTTTCCGTACCGTGAATATAGTGTTCCACCGATAACTATTCTCATTTTCTTTATCTATGTATTATAATAGGCCTCAAAAATTTCACACCCTGTATTGCTTTCACTCTTTGAGAGCCCTAATCTCAAGAAACGGTGGCTCACGTCAACAGGAAGTAAGTGCAATGGAAAAATTTCGCCTTCTTTGTGTCACAAGCGACGACAACACAGTTCGTGCGAAGCAGTCATGTGCGATACAAGATACCTCTCACTGCAAACAGGAGGACCATTACGCTCTGCAGACGGCGGTCTCTCCACCACGTGGGCCACCATTCAGTCAGGCGTGGAGTGTATGATCTTCCCACACTTTGTGGCTTACGTTGGCAAGGTCCAACGGAAGATGCGCTGCGCCCCAAGTCCCTCTGCTTGGATACTATTCGATCATCGTCACCATATCTCATTAGCGACATTAAGTTTAATGAACAACAATTAGCATATCCCGCAAAGTCCCCTTAAGCTCTTCTTGAGGACGCTGTGTCCACACATCCCAACATGCATCCTAGACTCAGAAGCCATGACCCCATCTAAGCCCATTCCTGGCTCGACTGGGTTTTCATTCCGTTGACTTCGCCTGTCTAAAAGGTCTGTTCCGCGCATTACATGTACTGCCCAATTCATCGCAATTAAATGCGGAGTTCACTTCAGTGTACACTTCCACGTATTTACAGTGGGCCTATATATGGCGCGTACACATCCGCAGCGCCTCTCGGCCACGTCCCGTGCTCCCTGCCCGACCCACCCGCCGAGTCCAAGAGGCGCGCCATGTACAAGTCAACGATAAGCGAGTGTACGATGGCTCGCCACTATCGACGACTGGAGGCGGCTATCGCGAACGAGCTCCTCATCCCTCGCTGGTCATTCAAGACGGCTCCCGCAGACGACGAGCGCGAACGGCACGTCAAGTTCTACACGGGTGAGTAATACTGCGCAAACGTCTGCGTATAGTTATACGCACGGTGACGCGCAGAATGGTAGCGGACTTGATTCGACAGCGCTGTGGAAGCCGAAAGCAGACGAAGCGAAGACTTCTGGAGACGCGACACCTGCTCGTGAGCGCGTGACAACAGCACGCTTGTGAAAGTCGAAGCCGCGTAGCGACAGTTCTTTTTAGTGTCCGCCTGCGAGTGTTCAGAACAGTGTAGGAATGAACTCATTTGCATGAATGGCGCTAACCGGTTCGGTTTTGCCGCATTACGTTTATGCTACTTGTGAGCAATTCTTTGTGTATATGTCCGCTCGACTTGTGTGAGCATGTGTTATTACGCGAGTTTTAGAATCCTGATTTGGAGTATCCTGCCATGTATACAACAGTCTTGAACTATATAGGTATGCGGGATGGGGGGCCAAGGAAAAAAAAATTATTAACGCGATATCGTTAAGGAGCCCGTTTAGCAGAAAATCCGGCGTAGACATCGTTGACCGTGAGCGAAGAATCCAAGGAAAATCCGCAGAGAAGCAACGTAGCAGGTAGGTGGGCCAGATGGGTCACAAAACCTGCCCACCGGATTGTGAGCAAACTGCGCACCGTGGCAGGTAGCAGTTAAATTAATGATTGGTCGCGAGACGTTTCTCGGGTAGAGCAACCTGGGTCGCGCAAGTCCCAGCGGTGGCAGCACCTGCCATCGCAGGGCAGTGGCGCATCGCTTAACCGCTGCACCACTGCGCCAGGAGTGGTAGGAGTGCTCCCAGGGATCTATGAATGTTAAGTAGAGAATGACATTGCACATACATGGGAATTAACCCATTACGCTAACGCGTCATACCCTTAAGGTGGAGCTTAAATGTCCCCTCCAATTTTTATTTTTGATTTTAGAGGGCAAGATTATATCGCGGAACTGAAGGCCTCCCGCCTCCAAGATGAGCCCGGTTTTTAACTTGCTCTGTCGGCAGCGTGGTTCGAAATATCGAATGCCAAAATTACGCATTTCAAAGATCGTTGAGCAGGCTTTCCCGCGTTGCATATATATAAAATTCTGTCGCTGCGTGTAGTATCGTCGCCGTCAGAAACCCACAAATGGAGTCTGTATTTGGTACATAAAAAAAAAATGTGAGCGGCAACATTTTATAAATGTGCAACGCGGGGAAGCTAACTCATCGAGCTTTGGCATGCGCAATTTAACGTTCGATATTTCTAACCACAATGCGGACAGAGAATTTTTAAAAACTGGGATCATCTTCGATGTTGACGGCCTGTAATTTCTGGAAGCAATCTTTGCTCCTAACTTCAAAAATAAAAAAGTTTATTAGTTAAATTTAATTAATAAATCAAATCGTCTTTTAGTTGAGCTCTATCACGCGCATAATGTCCGCCTTGCTGTACAAACCCACCTGCACAGACCGCACCAACGCGTCTCTCACGGTTCTTAAAATAAAAATCTGCACACATTAAAATAAATCAGCCGGTATAGGTTACTGTGACTTGTTTACAAAAATGGCTTCCTCGCGGAATGATGGAGTTAGTATAAAGAATGTAGAACAAAGAGGCATTGATCCAAACTCTCACGATAGGGTCGGTAATAAAAGCTCTTGCTGATAAAAAAGGCGGTCAGTGTACTTTTTTTTTTCTAGGCAGCATCGCAACGACAAGATACCTCTTGTGTTCTCCTCCTTCCGAGCTCATGACAGTGTCATTGTTTATTGTTGCCCAAATCGGTGAAAGATATCCCTAAGCTAGCTTCCATTTCTGATATCAATTAGGTCCAGACGAGTGGGCCAGTCAGTCACGTCAATATAATTAGTTTCTTTCTTCTTGAACATTAGTTTGCGCCTTTAAGCGAGCTTTCATCAGGGCTTTGGTTGGGGGTGCGTGCATATAAGAGCATCAAATTATGCCGCTGCCTTGCCTTGCTTAGACCCCTCAATAATTATGTCGTCATGGAGCAGAAAACTATCATTAATCAAGCAAACAAGTAAATGAAATCAAAAAGACCTGTGGCCCTCCAAGAAATTGAGACAGCCGGCGGCAGTCTCACTTATAGAGTGCCGGACCAGGCAACGTGTGCCATTTAGAGCGAAGTGCTGGAATAAAAGACGAATGGTACGAGGATGTTATATATCCTCAAGAGCGATGCATGCGGGACAGGTTAGCTTCAGCAGTGTACAAAACGCAGTTTTCTTCCCTTCTATGCCATTCTGTGTGTCGTCTTACGGTCTTCTTTGTTCTCTCTCTGCGACGTTGTAAAAACGAACAGGCTGGAGTCCACGGGTGCATTCAAGCTTCCTGCCACCGAAAGAACTGGACGACTCTGGGTTCGACAGCTTGTCGCGCAGGTCCTTCGCAGAGACGTCGGCCAGAGCACGACAGCCCAGTAAGTCACCCACCTAACATCCGCCCACCTTATGTCACGGTCAACCTGAGTCGCATAACTCTACGGGTGGCTCTGTTTGGAACAGCCGCCTGTACCAGTGCGATATGAGATCACTGTATCTTTTCTACCTCAAAATATCCCTAAAAACTGAACGCCTTAACAGCTATCGCTGAATCTCGCGTTACATAGTCGTAACCGTCCTGTGAGTTTTTCCTCCTCCTCCTCAGACAGCGGCACAGAGTGCGGTAGACAAAGATGATTTTCGGAAACACTGTGTAACAAATGGCGACTATAAAACAATAGAGAAGATGCTAGACAAGAGCTTACTCCAAAGCAAATGTTTGGACCAGGGTGCTAGAACCCTTGTAACCTGGACCATTAGCACAACTGTGTACAGAGCTATGATATGCATGGTGGCCGCAGCTGGCACAGGACAGGGTTAATTGGAGAGATATGGGAGAGGCATTTGTCGCGCAGTGGGCGTAGTCAGGTTGATGGTGATGATGATGATAAAAAATTAGCAAAAAATTAGAGGCGATCTACTTGATCGATGCGGAGGAAATGCGATAGCTTTTTTTTTTTCTTTCACTAGCGAATCTATTATAAATCTGGTTTTATACCAATTCTGAATACATTGTTACCCCCCCCCCCCCCCCCGCCGCGGTGGCTCAGTGGTTAGGGCGCTCGACTACTGATCTGGAGTTCCCGGGTTCGAACCCGACCGCGGCGGCTGCGTTTTTATGGAGGAAAAACGCTAAGGCGCCCGTGTGCTGTGCGATGTCAGTGCACGTTAGATCCCCAGGTGGTCGAAATTATTCCGGAGCCCTCCACTACGGCACCTCTTCCTTCCCTTCTGCTTTCACTCCCTCCTTTATCCCTTCCCTTACGGCGCGGTTCAGGTGTCCAACGATATATGAGACAGATACTGCGCCATTTACTTTCCCCCCAAAACCAATTATTATTACTATTGTTTTTCCCCCACCGACCTATTGCGCTTCTGATTCTATTCCAATTCTATTACATTTCTGATTATATTCTAATTTATGTTCTATTCCAGTTCCATTCTTATTCAATTTCTATTCGCAATCGCTTCTTTCATTCATTTTTGCTGAGCTATTCTAAGTCACTTTCATTCTTGCTGAATCATTCATTAGTCCGGGCTCACCATCCTCTCACCATCTGCCGCATGCCAACCGTGGCAGGCCCTCCCAATGTCATCGCATTAAATCATTGTTTTCATTACGACCTAACGTTTCCGAGACTGCAGTAGTGTGCCAAGAGATCGAAACTGAGATGATGTTTACAAGAAATACCCCGTGCAAACAAAGCAGTTTCTCTAGTGTCGCAATGACCGTGCACCGTGGTGAAACCCTCCAGAGGGTCGGGGACGGCAGCAGACCGGATCCAAGCAGTCTATGTAACGCGAGTCCCCTGACCTCGTGCTATGCAGACGGGGGGGCAGGAAGCGAGATAAGCAAGGAACAGCGCACCTAACGAAGTGAATGGCGATAGGAAGAAAACCGACCATCAGCTGGGGCACCGATAAGAGAGGAGAGCGATACGGTGTACGCTCGCCAACAAAGCTTGGCAGACCAGGAAACGCTTCGCGAGCGCCTCGCAACAATGAAAAAAAAAAAATCACGACCAAAGCTGGGCGCGGGTCCTGTCAAGCGTGCGTTTCTGAATGGACAAGCCCGCAGTATTTGGTCGTGGGATGCACACAAACAGATCCAGCATCAGTGCGATAAGTTTGTGTGTGTGCGTGCGCGTGTCTATAAGGGCTAAGTCCCCTCAAGAAGAACAGTGAACCATCGCGGCGAGTGCGGTATCGGCCAAAGACACAATATGGACACGCGTCCGGTGATAAAGTGCTAGCACCTTTCGCACCGTTAGCTGCATGACAGAGTTTACTCTGGGTTTTCCGTTATCGCAGCGTCGTAGATCAAAGTGCGATAAAAGACACAAAAAAAAAACTTTCCCGCGCCATTCGCTCCATGCGCTACAGCACAGTGCAAATCAGCGCAGTGCCAAGCTTTCCCCTGGCCTGGTGCTCGGCTAATTAAGGGTGAAATCCTTGGAAAATGGGTCTTTGACCCTGCCTTGAGTAATCGAAAATACCTTGTGCCTTAGCGCTCTTTGTCCACAGACGCCCTGGCGCCATAAAAATCCATCATCATCATCACCATCACAATGCGAATCTTCGTTCGGAAGTTTTCACAGCGTTAAATGCTTGCGAAGAGCGTGCCTACGCATACGTATGTACAGTGCCCACGTAGATTATCCGCATGCAGTTGTCTGCAATACCTGTGTGGAGATGTTCATTCACTGCGTCTGCGTCGCCGTGTGACGTATACTGCGAGAGGGAAAAGACGCTTAAAACGGTGTTCGGAGCCATAGCACATGGTAGTGCAGCTTCCCCGTGAGACTGATGATGATGATTGATTTTAATGACGCATGGGCAGCTTTTTCGCCAATGAGCACGCTACATTCGTTGCACAAGGTGGGATCGAAGACTCACCTCCTGAACATTTCACCCCAGAGAAACCCAGCACCAGACCAGGGGAAAGCTTTTACCCATTCCGTCACCGGTGGGTACCCGCCGGCACTGGGGATCGAAGCCCGCACCTCGTGCACGCGAAGCGAATACTCAAACCACTAGGTCACCGTTGCGGTCATGTGGTACTGAATAAAACAGCTATTGGGCACGTTCTACGGTGAAGGCCTTAAATCTTAGCGATCGTCATCCTCCTACACAGCCCCGGGGACCCGAAAGACGCTGGTTCGATCCCGGCTGCGGCGGAAGAATTTCGGCGGAGGCGAAATTCTAGAGGCCCGTGTACTGTGCGACGTCAGTGCACGTTTAAGAACGCCGAGATGGTCGAAATCTTCGGAGCCCTTCACTACGGCGTCCCTCATAACCTGAGTCGCTTTGGGACGTTAAATCCCCTAAACCAAAGCATTGTTTCTTTTCCACCGTTAAGCATTAGTTATTTTTATGTCAATTTCTTTTTGCACTGCATGTTGAGGGGAACTGCATGCATCGGGTGACCGCAACTATGGCTAGAACCCTCCACCTCCTTCGTCCTTCCGGGAATTAAAAAAATATTGTGTGAGGACAATGCATCGCCCTCATGTATATTGTTTTTAGAAGCCTTGAAAAGCTCCTTTTCCTTATACCATGACATATATTGTGAATGCAATTCAATATTATTTAATGCTAACAGGTAAAGAGAGGAAAGGAAGTCATTCTTGAAGTTCGGGTGCCCGCAAACTGTGCTACATCAAACGAACACGATCTGCCGTAAAGGAATCACTCGAGACAGTTTCATTACATCTTTCTATTGTTACTGTCCAACACGCTTAATTCGGAAACATTTCATAGGCGATTCTCCATTTCTGTTTAAAACGTCCTGAAAAAAATTCAGGGGGGGGGGGGGGCACTTTGTTGACTTAAAGTGCGGTGAGGCGAAAGCCTTAAGCGCGGTGTTGCTGCTTGTGTTGCTGATGTGTGGTGAAAATGTTGATTAAAGACAACACACTTTCACTGACGTTCATAAGCGCGGGCACGCTTGGTTGCTGGAGACACAGGAGAGCGTTAGGCGGCATCCTTCCTGATCGGCGTTCAGGAGGCGTCTGGCAAGGTTGCCTGGGGAGCGCTCCTATCGAACGATGGTGGCGCCACTCAGTGACGTCACACGCATGCGCAGTAGGCTGAAGCGCAGGCGCATTGTCTGCTGGCGCCTTGCGTATGCGCAGTGCATTATCGTGTACTGAGTTCCCAGTTACGACATACCACACCAACCAGTAGTATTACTAAATATAATAATTACTGATTTATTAATTAACAGATTACCAATTAACTAATTATTAGTTATCTAGTCAGTACTTAACTAATTACACATTACTATTTAACTGTGAGGACACTTATGTGCTTACGTGGCGGAAGGCGAAAGAATGGTTTTGAGCAAAGGAAAGGTTTTTGTGGAAAGTACGCAGTATAGCTCTCAGATCTCGAAATCTCGGTGGACACCTCAACCACGTTTGACTGACAGCTATAGTGTGACACTTTTCTGCGAACATCCCCGCTGCCGAGTCATGAGCCTATAAAGGCTTTCGCCTTAATAAAGCGGGAAAGACGGGTGAGAGAATTCAAGGATGTGCTCATCTCTTAGGTAACCCGCCGCGGTGGCTCAGTGCTTACGGCGCACGGCTACTGATCCGGAGTTCCCGGGTTCGAACCCGACCGAGGCGGCAGCGTTTTTATGGAGGAAAAACGCTAAGGCGCCCGTGTGCTGTGCGATGTCAGTGCACGTTAAAGAGGTGGTCGAAATTATTCCGGAGCCCTCCACTACGGCACCTCTTTCTTCCTTTCTTCTTTCACTCCCTCCCTTATCCCTTCCCTTACGGCGCGGTTCAGGTGTCCAACGATATATGAGACAGATACTGCGCCATTTCCTTTCCGCAGAAGCCAATTTTTCATTTTTCCATCTCTTAGAAACACCATTAGGAGAGTCTCAAAGACCGTGGTAGTCTGCGCGATTAACATCTGCCATTCATACCTTTGCAATCTGCATTCAGGTGAGAAAGTGCTGCGACGAAATAATCACAAAGCCAGTATTTTCTCGTTCCCCCTCATACACCTGCTGCTTCGGAGCCGACGTCACGCTGATGTCACCCATACCAGTTTTATAAACACGAACACAAGCAATAAATACGTTATCCTATGCAACTTTTTAATTTTTATTCGAAAAGCCACACAATTTTCGGTGGGAGATGCGGTGCGTATGTATAAAGCAGTAAGGGTTTTATTTTCGCGAAAACAATGTGGTTTTTAATGAGTGAGTGGATAATTTAAGCTTGTAAGCCGATTGCCCTCTGTGGTCTTGGATACGAGATCAAGCTACAAAGGCAAGAGTGTGAGCGGTAAAGATACGACCGTGAAATGGTTTCTGTTTCACGTTTTAGCCATTTTACCGCTAGACGGCGGAAATTCATTCGGGCTGCAAGCAACTGTGTGCGCGGATGTGTCGGTGTCGTCTGCGCGTTTTCTCGTGGATTACGTTTTCATTGAAATCCAACTTAATCGTCCACTTACGGTAAGTCCACGCGATTATTTTTTATTCATTTGGTCTCCTAAACGACTCTAAGCAAAGCTGTGTGTGCAGAACAGATTATGTGCGCAGCGACAAACTTCTAACTTGAAAAAAACCAGTCACAAAAGACAAGGGACAAGAGAAGGAGTGTACACGCCACAACGACTGGACTGTCAGTGGACAACTGTCAGTTGACAGTCCAGTCGTTGTGGCGTGTACACCTTCTCTTGTCCCTTGTCTTTTGTGACTGGGTTTTTTCAAGTTACTATGAACCAACTGGCCCGCATTTCAACCCTTCGACAAACTTCTATCCTCTTTTGTAAGCGACGTTATAAGCAGTGGAAGCCATCGGGTTCTGGAGTAATGCCGCTGATGTCAGGGCCGCTATGTCTTTCCTAGCGCGCGGAAAGGCAGTCGGTGCGATGCCCGTGATGATAAGCCGCTCCTCGCGAGTTGTCTACTGTATTTTTTTCCGTTGCAAGGCAGATGCGCGGCCAGAAATATCAGCGCGTGAATGACGGCCGAAACAGAACTATTCGTTAGTTAGCGCCGTGTGAGCTCGATTTGCTGGCACCTTCGAAAACGCGCACTCACTTTCTGAGGTGGATTATATCAATCCGAAGGCATTACATAGCTTAGTTGTGTCTGCAGATCTTGTCCGTGTCTGCAAAAATGTGCCACACGAAGACGTCACTAGATCACTTTCAGAAAATGAAAGTCACGTTTTAAGGTAATGATGACACACCAAAGTCACGTGACATTGACGCCAAATTTAGAGCGTTGACGTCACTCAAAGTGATGTTATAGGATGACACAAAATTGATAGAGTGATGACGTCACACCAAAGTGATGACGTCACATCCGAGCTGAGTCACAATCGCTGCCACGTCCAGACAGGAGAGAGGAAAGATGGAAAGATACGCGCGGGCGCAAAACCGCGTCCACCGAAGCAACGACGCTCGTTCGAGCAACAGATATCCCAGGTGCAGACGAAATCCCAGGGATGTCATCACTGGGAGACCTCTATGTGGCGGCAGTATTCTCGAATGCATCACCAAAATTTTCAGCAACCATTCGTCGTACAGCATTCTGAGTGCTGTTATAGCATTTATCTTCGCACGTAGCTTACATGTTCCGGGTAATGCCTCTTCCGGGTGCAGGATGCCACCAGGGCGGACTAAATAGCTAGGTTCTGTGAAGACAGTGCACACGTCTGCAGACATAAAACAGTGCGAGGCAGCTGCAAAGGGCAACCGATGATGGATATTCTCCGACTGCTGGTTGATGCAGCAGGTCCACAGTTTGAACTGGGGCGTTCTTGAACGAACGAACCTCGACTGTCAATTAGACCGTAGGAAATATGGTAGAATGCAGGGTGGACAAACAGCCAAGCCTGATATCTGGTAGACCCAATCTATGGCGCACGGTTTGAGACGAAATTAGCTAGCCCGAAAGAACACGTCTTTTTGAAAGGGTTAAGACACCAACGGAGGCCCATGTACTGTGCGATGTCAGTGTACGTTACAGAACCCTATGTGGTCGAAATTTCCGGAGCCCTCCACAACGGCCTCCCTTATAGCCTGAGTGGCTTTGGGACGTTAAACCCCCATAAATCTAAACCAACCAAATTGACCACTTGCATTCGCTAAAAATCATGCGTTCGTTCTCCACAATCGCCGATATCGCACACATGAACCCTGCGAATTTGCTAGGCCTACTCGTCGCGGAAGGGGGGGGGGGGGGGGGGGGCGTCTACTGAATGCAAGGAATCTGGCCAGTGTTTGCCGCTGGTGAGTGTCAAGAAAGTTATGAAATGTAGCCTCTCGTTTCAGTTATCTGTAAGGACAAGTATACAGACAGGCGCAACTATACAGGTCGTCGTCTCATCGGCGTGAACGTTTCGCGCGGCCGCCGTTACCGGTGCGTAAGTGACGACCTTCGGCCGCACAGCCGTCCATCTACACCCTAATCAGAAAGGAGTAAAAAGGGAGTAAATTCTCCTCTAGCGTACACCCTTTTATAAAAGAAAGTGCACTAGAGGAGAGCTTACTCCCATTTAGGCGTATTAATGTTTAGAGTGTACCACCGACGTCGTGCATTGGCGTTCACAGCGAACAAAACATCATTTTACCTCCACGTGCTTATAATTGTTTTTTTTGGGGGGGGGGAGAGGAAATGACGCAATATCTGTCTCATATATCGTTGTACACCTGAACCGCGCCGTAAGGGAAGGGATAAAGGAGGGAATAAAAGAAGAAAGGAAGAAGAGGTGCCGTAGTGGAGGGCTCCGGAATAATTTCGACCACCTGGGGATCTTTAACGTGCACTGACATCGCACAGCACATGGGCGCCTTAGCGTTTTTCCTCCATAAAAACGCAGCCGCCGTGGTCGGGTTCGAACCAGGGAACTCCGGATCAGTAGTCGAGCGCCCTAACCACTGAGCCACCGCGGCGGGGCTCCACGTGCTTCGCCGTGAGAGCTTTCCGCCACGTCACGTGGTCAGTTGCCTACTTGGTGTCTGTTCGTAAAACGGGAAGCAGCTTTTTTTTCAACATTGCGCTTTTTCTCAGCTACTCTGAGTCATACGTGGAAGTACAAAATTGACACTTTTTCTGGTCGCGAAAAAAATAAGCCCCATAAATGTGCCGTGCTAGCCGTCCGTTCCCTTACTGAGATTTGGTTAAAAAATGTAATTGTAAATTTTGCGGTTTAATATCCCGAAGCGATTCATAGGCTATGTGGGACGCCCTAGTATAGGGATCGGGATTAATTTAGACCACCTAGAGTTCTTTAGCGTGCGCTGACATCGCACAGCACGCCAGAATTTGTGTTTCGCCTCCATCGAAATACGGCCACCACGGCCGGGATCGAACCCGCAACCTTGGGATCAGCTGCCGAACAACAAAACGACTGACTTTCCGCGGCGGGGTAAGAGTTGCTTTCGTGTGAGCTCTACGTGCAACAAGACACATTGCGGCGTGAGGGAGGTTACAGCTTTTGTCTCCAGAGCGACTCTAGCATCAAACACGAAACCTTTGTTTCTGCAGCGTGCTTAACTTCGCAACGAAACATGATTCGGCAAACAACGACACAGAATTTACAAGCATTTAGTTCAATTTATTTCCTCACTTAGCACACTCCCAGAGTAACACAAGGATACAGTAATACAAACAGGTCGCGTATTTAATACTAATTTTGGGAAGTTTGTGTTTTAGTTTAGATGAAATCATAAGTGTCCTCGGCACACAAAAAATGCCGAAGAGCAGGACCACCCAGAACCTAAAATTCCGCTCAGTAGCCTGAAAATGGAATGCCCATCAAGATGATCCTCACTGAGCGTCCGCGTACAGCCTAAGAAGACTTGTCCTCAGCACACGGAGAATGCCGAAGAGCAGGACCACCCAGACCTTAAAGTTCCGCTCAGTCTATAGCCTGGTAAGGGAGTGGCCACCAAGATGATCCTCACTGAGCGTCCGCGCACAGCCTCAGAATCCCTAGCTGTCATCCAGGACGCACTGTGATTTATCGGTGGATGTCCGCTCGGTGGAAGGGCGTTCCAAGTTGGCCATGCTGGCTGATGCCATTGCCATGACTGCCCAGTGCAGCCTGCAGGGTGAACACGGTGGTTGATGCTATGGTTCACTGGTACAGCCTGCAGGCGTGACTGAAGAAAGCTGTTCGGCATGTACCGTGGCCAAGATGTGCGATGTTCCACTTCCTGTGACAGATCCAGAGAAAACGCGTCCCTGTAGCGTTTCGGCGGGCGTCGCCGCAGGCAGGGGCGGTTCGCTGTCGTTGGAAACTGTCTCGCTGTGTAGGCGGTCAGCGCCTCGGGCACCGAAGGACCGAAAAGGTTGTTTAGATGTTACAAAGCCGTCAGCATCACCAGGAACAAGCTGTCCCTGATGAGGTTCCAGCGACGCAAAGCGCTGCCTATCTTCCGGGCGAGGGTCGTCACGCGGACAGGTCCCGCAGCGAGGCTCCATGAAGACAGCGCACACGTCTGCAGACTTGGACGGTGTCGGGAAACTCCAAACGGCGAGCGGTGGCACAGAAGCGCTGACAGCAGGGTGGTCCACGCCTCGAGTAGGCGCGTTCTCAAGCAAGCGTAGCACATCTGACCCAAGAGGCTTCGGGTGGTTAGGGGAGCGAGACGAGCGTAGAACCAGACGCCATATTTGATCGAACCGATCTGTGGCGCGCGACGCGAGGCGCGCGCCCTGTGTAGGTGGACTTCTGCTTCCTCGGACGGCAAGGCCACCTGGCGGTGCACACTGCAGTCTCCTTAATGTGAAAAAGAACGTGTGACAGCGGGGCACCTATATTTAGCCTTCAGCGAAACGCCGCAGCAGTGAGAGCGATCGCCCTTATAAAAATGGTCTATAGACTTCTTATAGACTATTGCCTTACTATAGATATTTATTTTTGTCTATTCATGGTCTAAAGACCAAAGTCTACTAAATGTGTACGGCCATAAATATGTAGATTGTCCATAGACTGTCTATAGGATTTGTATTGCCTCTAGGCTGTTCTCTTGGCTTTGTTTATAAAGAGTCTACAGACTTTATAGACAGAAGTTTATGGAAAGTCTATAGACTGTCTAAAGAAATTTTTCTAAGGAGAGGAACCCGCGAGATCGTATGCCCAACAGCCGAGTGACATCAGCTTTGGCCATTGTGACAAGATTCATTTCGAAAGGCGTTTAAAAGGGACCCGAAAAGATATCTCTTTGGTGGTGTACGTCACTGTCTCAGTGGCTGTGCATTTCTCTTGACCATTGCTGGCCTGCTGGAGACTGTCGGACGTCTGTCATTTCGGCGAAGTGCAAAAATTCTGAAAGTCTGCTTTTTTTTATTATACACTCGTGAACGTGCTTCCCACTTTCACATAGGCGAAAGCCGGCCAGTTTGAATACATAGTCTGTATATCGTATCTTGTGTTTTATCCTTAGGGCGCTGTAGTGCATGTGCATATTTCTTTTTGTATCTGGCTGTTTTTTTGTATGAACGTATATGTAACATCCTTCCCTGTAATGACCCTCAACTGAGGGTTGACAGTATTTCTAAATAAATAAAATAAAATAAAATAAAAATTGAAAATTGGTTTTTGAGGAAATGAAATGGCGCAGTAATTGTCTCTCATGTCTCGGTGGGCATCCGAACCACGCAGTAAGGGGAGGGAGGAAGGTGGGAGTGAAAGAAGAGGGAAAGAGGTGCCATAGTGGAGGGCTCCGGAATAATTTAGATCACCTGGGGACATTTAACGTGCATTGACATCACGAAGTACACGGATGCCTTTGCTTTTCGCCTCCATCGAAACGCAGCCGCCGCAGTCGGGACTAGCTGCTGCATTTCATTTCCGGCAACGCAGTTCAGAGAGCACCGTGAGGAATGCACGAAGGATGGTAAGAGAGTTAAATGAGACAAAGCCAGGAACAAGGCTTCAGGGCGCCTTCAGCACTCTGAGAAGTGGCTGAGTGGTAGCCTATGGCTTCAGGGGCGTTTAGCAGACTTTGCTGAAAGTACAACCGAGGTTCTTCGATAGCAAAGGACCCTGGCACAGCTTTCGCCTCTCCCACTTGTACTTTTATCGATTGGGTGCAGCTGACCTGGTTGCCACCGCTCTCTTTATGCCCTATCTACAGAGAGCTGTTCCCCCTCAGCCATGTTACCCATTCGTACGTCCCCTTCCTGTGGCCCTTGGACGAAAGGAAAGGCCGTTGCCAAGCGATGAAATGGTGCCAGTGGAATGGATCCCTTGTGAACGAGCGGTCGGAGGCTAGACGAGCGTTTGCTCCAGTGTGCTCCAGTATTTTTGCATAGCGTTTATCTGTGCCCAATATTCGAAGAATATACGACGCACTTCGGACTGCAGCAGATGTCATGCGACTCTTAAATATCAAACGAGCAATTGAGAATTAAAGCACCCGATGAGC